>NC_064864.1:40930536-41150536 GCF_024139225.1 Suncus etruscus
ACATGACAACTTCTACTGCCCCTGCAGATTTGTGATGCTAAGAAAACCCAAGTCTCCAAGTCATTAAATTATGTGTCTGTTAAAGGAAGGACTTTTGGTGCCAAGAGGCACCACATTAAAATTAAGATTAGATTAAGCAGGGATTGATACAAGTCAAGAATTAATGAGGACAGAGGTGCACTGGATCTAGGAATATATATCGGTTCATCTTCCACTATTCTGGATCATAAATTTAAATGTAATGAATTATAATTGATGTTAATATAATGCTAAGTCAATCTAATAAGGATCTCTCTGTGCTGGCAAACTCCTGGGGAATACATTCAGAAAAAGGGACTGAGGAAAGTCTTCTCCCATTTGAATGAAGTCACTCTCATTCGGAGTCTAAAGCCAGAGAAAGAGAATAAGACAACAGACTGTCACCTGCCAGATCCAGAGTGAGCAGACAAGGTTGGAGGCTCAGGGAAACCAGAAGCTCTATTCCCCACACAGAAGGCAGTAGACCAAGGGTAGGCCCCACTTGGAGCTGAGAGACAAGGCAGTCCTCAGAGCCCTAACTCAGCAAGGAGGCTGTGTCCTGCTGAAGCCCTGATAAAAAGGGAGCCAGACGGGTGCTGAAAGGTTAGCCCACAATTTTCACACGGACATCCTGGGTTCAATCCCCGGCATTCCAATTGGTCCCCTGAGCCAGAATAATTCTGAGCTCAGAATAATTTCTGAGCACAGAGCCAGGAGCAACCCCTGAGAATTGCTAGATGTGGCAAAAAATAAATAAATAAGGGGAGGGTCCCAGGGTTGAAGTACAGTACAGCAAGTAAGACACTTGCCTTGCATGTGGTCAACCCCCATTTGATCTCTAGAATCATATATGGTTGTGCAAGCATCCTGTTACTCCATTTTCTATTCTTTCTGTGTAATCTTACATGCTAGTAAGACCTGCCCGTTTCTGGGAGGGGTCTTTGGTAGGTAACAAAAGGTTTACCTCAGGGGCAGGAAGAAGATTTGAGGAATTAATTGAGGGAGATGGAGGAAGAAGCAGCTGGAGGAGGAGACAAGGTGGAAAGAGAAGTTAAGATACAGGTCAAGCTAAAAAGAGCATGCTTAAATAGGTTTAAGATTATAGGCCACACATGTTGGCTAGGGCCCTGAATAAAGCCGATGTCTCCTGAAACCTGTCTGTGGATCATTTCCTCACTGCTACCCTGAACCCTCAGATCCACCAGCTGGAGAGGGTTGCAGATGCATGGGTTGGGCATGCAAAGAAAGGTCCCTCCATACATCCCATCACCATCCAGCCCCATCCAGGGCTGTTATTCTACACATCCCAAGTAGTGATCCCTGAGCATAGAGACAGGAATAGATCCTGAGCACTGCTAGATGTGATCTGGGGCGTTGAAGGAAGCTGGAAGGGCCTAACAACTAATAATGAAAAATGGAAAAAATAAAATGATTTTTTATTATTAATCAAGAGCTAATTAATCAGTCAGCCAGGGATTCTCATTCATCTCTGGGAGCCAGTGTTGCCCACTAAAGAGATGTATTTGAATCTGCACACACTGGCCTTCCTGCACAGGCTGCCAAGAGCTGGAAGCACCCAGCTACTTCTTGGCATTTCTCTACTCCTGTCTGGGAATCCCTGGTAGGAAATAGAATACCTGGGCCACAACACCTAGCATAAGAGGAGAGGCTCTCAGAAATACAGGGTCCTGGTCAACCTATCAGAAATGGGACAGGCTTAGGGCAAGAGACATAGGAGAGGGAATAAGACATTTGTCTTGCACACTGCTGAGCTCAGTTCAATTCTCAGCATCACATGAAGCCACCCCCAAACTCTGACAGGAATGATCCCTGAAGAGAGCTTGAGCATCGTTGCTTGTGGCCCCCAAAACTAATGACAAAAAAGATATTTTTTAAAGGGGGAGGGCTGGTTCATGAGAAGACAAACAAATCTGGTGGTGCAGAAGATAAAGAACTTAGGTTGCATTCTTGCTGCTCTGTATATTCACCCAAGACATTTATAAAAGCAGTATAAGATCCACAGTCAGTTGTGTGACAGCAACTAATAGAATCTTTCAGATGCCTATAAATTCTACTGATTCTATGCTAGTGTTTGTAATGCTGAAGGGGAGGATGAAGGCTTCTCATTCCTGTGAGACCCAGTGCTCATGTCCTCTATCCACCTTGGCCCAGGGGCTATTCCTCTATTTCTTGGCCCTGGTTTCACTGGGCTGCCTGCACTGGGGCCAGCCTGTGTGTTCCGAGCAGTAGAATCAAGGTAGGGCTAAGGCTGTGCTTCAAACAGAATCTGGTCCCACAGTGGAGTCAGTGGCAAGCTGCACCTCCTGCTGCCCACTGGACACTGGCCTTCTCACTTGGCTTTGACAGCAGCAGCTGACTCAATGATCAGAATGCACTTTGAGAATCTAGAGTGCTCCGTAATTGCTAATTTATAATTCCAAAACTGCTCCCAGCTCTTCAGGAGGAGTGAACAGGGACATATGCTCTAGGAGGCAGCTGTCTATTGAGAGCACAGATCACACCACGGTCAGTCCAGGCAGACACAAATGGGGACTCAGACCGGGGAGAGCAGGTGCCCATCTGAGACTCAGGCTACAGAGAAACAAAGGCCTCTCAGAGAGTGCTCCAGGTAAAGAGGAACTGATGACAAAGCTGAGCCCTTACATGCACATTCATGCACACACAATACACACACACTCAGGAGCTCTCAGACCAGGACTCGGAAAATCTGCCTTTACAAAAGACACTCACTTGCTCTGATTGGGTATTTAGAGGAATCTTTTCAACTGGGAGGGTCCCATGGTGGCCACAGGTGAAAGCCATATGAAATGTGTAGGGTTGGGGGGGTCCAAGGAAGGAAATAAAGTGAAAAGGAGGTCATGGCTGAGAAAAGGTTGAGAAACACTGGTCTATAGACCATGGGGGCCATGGGATCAAGGCACCTGGGTTCAAGTCTCAGCTTTGATCCTTGTCTAAACCTTAGCAAGTTTCCTGCCACCAGACCAACAGATCTAGGGGTTCCCAGTCCTGCTCCCCCGCCAGCAGCTCTCCCCCAAAAAGACTCTAAAGAGTTTCCTAGTCAGATCAGTTTGCTCGGGTCACACCCACTGTCCCAACAGGCTTTCTAATGCTCATGAGCTTGTGAACAAGGCTGAATAGTCCCTCTCTAGAGAAGCTGGTTCAGTAAGCACTTGTCGGATCAACGAAAGACCTCCCAGACTCAGCATCTCCTGAGAAGTCCGGGAGTCCATTCTGAGAAAGGGAAGTGGGGGGGGGGGTGTGGTACTGAGGGGACCCATTTTCCATTCATAGTGTTTTGGCGTGCTCCACTGCCAGATATGAATGCCCATGAGACGAGGTCATCTTCCTGCTTCGGGTAGTTTCCCTGCAAGGCAAGACAGCTCGTTTCTAAGGGCTCTTCCTTTCAGCAGAGCCTGCCCTCCTTCCTCAGTGGGGGCTGTGGGGCGCTGGGAAAGAAGCTTTGTTCAGCTGACCGGTGCTGACAGTTTAATTAAACTCAGTCTGGACGAGGTCGAGGGGGCAGGCAGTCTTCAGCTACATGCCAGTCCCCATCGCCTCTGTGCCTCTCAGGCCACCCCAGGGCCTGTAAATGACTCGCCCTATGCCTTATGTGGGGACGCAAATAAGACAGAACAATGCCCTGGGCCACCCCTCATCATCCACCCTCACCCCTGCTGAGCCAGTAGGGGCACAAAAGGTCGGTCCTGTCAGGACACATACTGCTTTCAAGGATAAAAAAAAAAAAAAAAAAAAACCTTGAAACCCGACTACGAAGGACTTTGTAAATCACAATGGTTTCAATAAAATTAAAATAAAATAAAAAGACCCAGAAGAACTGAGTTTACAGAAGAGCCTTCTAGAATGTTGAAGGGAAAACAAGCAGAAATAAGGGAAGGATGGTTAAGGCAGTGGGGACTCCCTTCACAGACAGGAGGCCGAAGCGCAGACAGGGATGAGCAGTGATAGGCTGGTATGGTTGGGGGCTTTGTCATGAGAAAAGCAGCCAGGTTCTTGTCTGACTCCATGTACGGCACCTACGGTATCTGTCTGTGCCTCCCTCTAGACCACTGGGGGTCATAAACACAGACAGAATCCAAAAAACATATAGCAGTCCAGCCTACAGGTATGACCCTGGTGTGACCCTTCAGTCCCTTAAGGCTTCAGAACCAGAACCAGCCTGCCGGGCAGAGACTCTGGAAGTGTTGGTGATTGGATATGGAGTAAATGGAAAAGGAGGTAGCCAGGGTGGAAAGGGAGGTTAAGAGGAACATTCTCTAGCGAGTTTACAGGTAGGTTGGTAGGTGGGTCAATAAAAGGGCAGAGAACAAAAGCAGGATGTGAGGGTGGAGGGTCAGTGGTAGATGAGAGTGGAAGGGTAGAGGGGGGAGGAGAGTGTGGGAGGAGATACAGAATGGATATGGGGCGGGTGGTTAGGTTGATGGGTTGGTAGATGAGTGCTGGACAGCTGGTGGATGATACAAGTAGATGGGGTGAGAAAAGAGGCAGGGGATGGGCTGAAAGGAGAGGTTGTTAGAGTAACCGGTTTTCACTCTATACAGGATAATTCTTTGCTAGTGCTTGTCATTCATGAACTGGAGTACCTTTGGATTGGTTCCCTGTTGGGGTGGGAGGAGAGGTAGGACCATGGTGGGAGGAGAGGCAGGAGATGGACTGGAAGGAGAGGTATGGATAGGGCTGACAGAGAGATTCAGAGGATGAGCCTTAGCATCAGATACACCAGGCATCATTTTGCCTCTACCCCTTAGTGACATCCCAAACAATCGAGCTTAGATTTCTTCCCCACTACATTAAGGGAAATGTGCACCTCAGAAATGCACTGATGACAAACCAGGTGGTATTTGGAGGCCATGCAGCCCAAGCCTGACATCGAGTAACCTCATCCTCATCTTTGCCTAAGGATAGGGCTCTTGTAATCTCTCACTTATGTCCTGGGAGAAGGTGGCAGTGGGGGGCTCAGGTTCTCTCTGACTTGAAACAAAAAGGAAGGTTCTCTTCTGGAGATGGCACTGAACAGACCCCAGCACCACTCCTGCTGGAGGCATCCCCAAAGCAGAGATCACACAGACCTGGTAATTGCAGAGCACTGAGAAACACACACACACACACACACACACACACACACACACACACACACCTGCCTCTCCTCACAGGCACAGCAGGTGAGCATAAACCTTGGAGTAGTTCCCTGCAAAGTGAGAGGCTGATTCTGAGGTAGGAGAGGAGGAAACAGGGGACCAGCAATGACAGTGGAGTACATCTGCAGGCTGAGGCACCTCCTGAGGAGCAACCCCAAGAGGATTCACAGCATCTCCTGGACACCTACTAAGTGCCACTACATTTACGCCCACTCTTTGTAATCCTTGTAATCCCCATCACAGCTGGGGAAGCCGTGGTGTTATCTTTATCTCACAGATGCAAGCAGAAGTCAAGGAACTGCCCACACCACACAGCTCACACCACTTCAATTCACACTCCAGAGGCTCCATAATAAAATCTGAAGGTTTTCTACCATCAAAAATAACCCATGTTGGTGGAAAATGCGCACTGGTGAAGGTTACTGTACATTTTATGACTAACTCAGTCATGAACAGCTTTACCTATAAAAATAAATGTATTATGAACAACCTTATAACCACAGTGTGTAAATAAAAAATAAATAAATAGGGGCCGGGCGGTGGCGCTGGAGGTAAGGTGCCTGCCTTGCCTGCGCTAGCCTAGGACGGACCGCGGTTCGATCCCCCGGCGTCCCATATGGTCCCCCAAGAAGCCAGGAGCAACTTCTGAGCGCATAGCCAGGAGTAACCCCTGAGCGTCACAGGGTGTGGCCCAAAAACCAAAATAAATAAATAAATAAATAAATAAATAAATAAATAAATAAAAGTCACGTATCTCAAAAATAAATGTTTTGGGACTGGAAGGAGGTTCAATGATGAGATAATACCAGCCTTTCATGCCCGAAGCCCAGGGTTCATATCTTGGCAGCAAGATAATAATAACATAATAACATTACACACTTTTTCTGAAAACATAAAAAGAAAACAGGTTGAGACAGACCTGTTGGCATTTGAAGGAAGTTTCTGTGCATTAGTGAGCGATCTATTTGGTGATCCCATTGTTAAGTTACATACTTTGTAAAAAATAATTTTGATGACACTCCATAAATATCCCATCAAGTACATATGCCATCACTTTACTGCACAATTCCATTGATGCTGGGAAAGCTGTTATTCCTATATCCTTTTCAATAATCCAATAATATTTTAAGGGACATGCTTACACTCATGGCTTATTATTTCCCTTGGGCAGATTCCTAAATGTGAGCTTCCTCGGTTGAGGCCTAAGCCCATTTCAGACTCTGCATGGCCCTTAAATTTTCAGCCTGATTCCAACACAAATGTATAATTGCTCTGTGGTCCAAGGCAAAATATCTGCATGAGCATGAGTCCCAGGTCTGGAAGAAGAAAAAAAAGGGACAGACTCAAATACCTGAAACAGGACCTCAGCTTTTGGAAGCTCCATATACATAAACAACCAGTAAACCAACCACATCTGTAGTGACCATCCTAATGGAAAGATCTCACAGAAGTGAGTAGGAGAGACCAGAGTGGCTAGGCACATCCGCCTATCCCCCCTGCTCACTGTCCACTCATTAGAGGACAGAATGTGGGTAACCTCAGGATCACAACTGGTGCCGTGGGCCAGTGTGGATCTGACCTTTGAGGATCTCCCTTTCATGATTCTTCCCTCAGAAATGTGTACAAGGGCCTGAGGTACAAAGGTATCAGAAGCCCCAAGCTCACCAGAAGCCAGAGAGAAGTAAGCATCAGGGTTAAACCAAACCATGAGAAAACTGAGACTCCAGGGTGCCCCAAAAAACAGAATCCTGGAGAGTAAAAAGAGCAGGGCAATAAATCGGGTATGAGAGAGAATGAGAAATACCCATTTACCCATTCTGCACACCAGAGGGGCCTCACTGCCTCTCCTGAGGAGCCCAGGAATTGCTGGTTGTGCACTAACCATCGTCCCCACCTTTAAATCATCACTCACTGGAATCAACAGTTCCCAGAGCTCCTTAGCCAAACCAGGTGGGAGATTGATGGGGAATATTTGGAGGTTGTCAGAGCTCAAATCAATAGTAGAATATGGGGGTAGATGTGAGCAAAGTGTATAAGCAATGGGCCAGAACAATAGCACAGCAGTAGGGCATTTGCCTTGCATGCGGCCAACCTGGGACAGACCTGAGTTCGATTACTGGCTTCTCATATGGTCCCCTGAGCCTGCCAGGAACAATTTCTGAGTGCAGAGCCATTCAGTAACCCCTAAGTGCCGCTGCCGGGTGTGCACCCCCCCAAAAAAGAATATAAGTATGTGAATCTTGGGGGTCAAGAAGACAGGAACTGCACTCAAACTCCCAGTGCTGCTTGGAGGACAATTCAGGGTCAACACACTTGCCAGCCCTTTAAATCATCTCTCCAGCCCTTCACTAATAATTACTGGGAGGTGCGGGTGTTTAGGCTGCCCAGGGATTCCACCCTGGCAATTCTTGGCCAAGAAGGCAAGTGGCTCCAGACTCAGATCCTGCATGCCAGGATTAGCCTCCAAAGCACACCCAGCAGTACTCGAGGGACATGCCCTCCCTTGAAGCACATCTCCTAGATCCTTTCCCACAACTATCACTAAGGGAAGAAGTCTATGAATGAATTCCTCTGGTCAGATGGTTCATTTCTCTCACAATGTGTCCTTTTGAGAGAGTCTGGGCCAGCACCAGCTCACCAGGGCTCCCACCATGAACTCAAATCCAAGTTGACCTAAGCAAGAAAATGAGGCACAGGAGCCCCCAGCTGTATGCCAGTATGCATACCTGTGTTTATAGGTGAGCTTAAGAAATGTCAGGGGGGGGCCTGGAGAGATAGCACAGCGGTGTTTGCCTTGCAAGCAGCCGATCCAGGACCAAAGGTGGTTGGTTCGAATCCCGGTATCCCATATGGTCCCCCGTGCCTGTCAGGAGCTATTTCTGAGCAGACAGCCAGGAGTAACCCCTGAGCACCGACGGGTGTGACCCAAAAACCAAAAAAAAAAAAAAAAAAATGTCAGGAATGGGAAGTGGGTAAAGAAAACAGTCTTCCTTCACCCAGGCCACTCTGCTCCCAGAAAATGGGCCAGCCAAGAGCTCAGGGACCATCTGGAAGGAAAGGTAGAAAATACCAGGGCTTGAAAGCCCAAGAACAGTCCACAATCATATAAAGAACACCCCCCTTCACCAGTGCAACATTCCCATCATCAGTTCCCCAAATCTCCCACCTCCCTACCCCCCTGAAACCCAATTATAATCATGTTTGTAAACAAATTATATAAAGATATTAAAAAATAAAAAAAGAACAGTCCCCAGAGGATCACCACCAGGGTCCTCCTCAAATAGTCCTTCTGCAGACTGTCACCTCTTCCTTACACACAGCATAGCTAATTCCAGGTTGCCACTGTGAAGACCCCAATGTCTCTGGCAGTTCCCAACCACCATCACTATCACCACCACAAAAAGCTATGGGGCAAGCATCAGACAAACTCCAACCTCTTCAGGATTTGCCAGTTCTAAAATGGAGCAATTTGTATTCACCACATAAGGGGGAATAGAAGCTTTCATCTAAAAGATGAATCAGGGGCTAGTGAAATACTCTAGGGGTGAGGCTATAGGCCCTGCATGTGTGCCTCCTGGTTCAACCTCCAGCACCACAGAGTCTCATGAGCACCATCAGTAAAGCCTTTGAAAACCCCCAACCACCATCCTGGTGGCCCTGGTAGTCTCTGGCATCAAGGGGCCTGTGCAGTGCCAAATCCCCTATTCCTCACATTGACCCAGCAGCCCAACTGGCAAAATATTTCCAGGAGTGACCATAGTCCAATTATTCTCCAAGGAAAGCTAATTATTCTCCAAGACAAAATTAATTATTCTCCAAGGAAAGCTTTAAGTTATTAGAAGGCGGAATAGGAGCTTAAAGCAATAACAGAATTGATCGCCAGCTCGGATGGTGAACTAACACCCTGTCACTAGAAGTAACCAAGCAAAGGCTGAAGGACCCAACACTGAGGATCTGCAAAACAGATTCTTTTTTTTTTTTTTTTTTTTTGTGGTTTTTGGGTCACACCCAGCATTGCTCAGGGGTTATTCCTGACTCCAGGCTCAGAAATTGCTCCTGGCAGGTAGAGGGGACCATATGGGACGCCGGGATTAGAACCGATGACCTCCTGCATGAAAGGCAAACACCTTACCTCCACGCTATCTCTCCGGCCCCTGCAAAACAGATTCTTAAGATACTTCCCAAGGTCCTGTTGCAATTAAGACCTCACAAAATAAAACAAATGGTAGTAGGATGACACACAGCTGGCAGGTCTCGAGCAGCACATGCCCCACTCCACTCTCAGATGTGAAAGAAGCACGTTCGCAGCAAGTGAAAGTCACTCGACACCATGGTGAGTCAGAGTCAAAAACAGAAATATGCTCAAGAAGGCCCTGTTGAAGGCACGGAAACATGAAACTGCAGGTGGCCAGGGGAAGTGGGAGATATTGAAGAGAGTCAGCCTATGAAGTCTGGCTGATGAACATGCCTGCCTCCCACCTCCGGAGTACCCATCATCAGGGGTCAGAGGGAAGTCATATCAAGTGCTGACCAGGGAGCTATGCCTACATGGACCTTCCCACACAACAACAGGTCCCTTCATGCCCCTAGGGATCCTTGCAGCCTGGGGGCCACAGTCCTGGAAGATTCCAGCTCCCTTGACTAGAATCCATCTGCATGATCCCCCCAGAGAGAAGTCTGGCCCCAGAACCTCACTTACAGTCTTGACAGAGCCTGGTTATGCTGGAACAGCAGCTCCGGCAGCACATGCAGCTGGTTCCGGTTCAGCCGTCTGAAAAAGAGCAAGCAGAAGGTTAAAGATTTCCTGACCCTGCAGCAAATATAGAAGTTTTGGAGAGTTCTAGCAGGTCTAGCCCAGGCTTTATCCCCGCATCGGCACCCTGCTCTGGTGCTCGATATCTTCATCTGGCAAGTGGAAATTCCAGCCTCCAACACTTAGGAAATAAAGAATTACTGAGCCAGGGATGTGGTTCAGGGATAAGAGCACTGGCCTTGCATGCAGAAGGCCCTAGGTTTGAGCCCCAGCTGCATGGACCCCTAAGCACTATTTGGGGTGACCCCAAAACACTGTGCCAGGATTAGCCTATGAGTACTGCCAAGTGTGCCTCCACCCCCATCTCCCCTGCAAAGAGAAGTGAATAATCTATTCATGCCCATTCCCCAGGATTTGACTAGTCACAGGCAGTGGGTAAAGGATCTCTTGTTCACATTCCTTCCCAGACTTCCACCTTTTCTCCCAGACTCAGTGCCAGTTCCCATTTCTAAAACCCTCTGAAGGGCACTGACTTGGAGATTAGCACTGTCAGCCTGTCTGACTGAACGTGGAAAGTGAGGTGGAATGTGAGGTGGTCTGGGTCCCCATCATTCAACCCCACATTGGGATCTGTGTTGAATTAAATAAATAACGATGGGGCTGGATGGTGGTGGATGGTGATGGATTTCTCTCTGCCATCCCAGGCCACGTGGCTCCGCAACCCCATCCAGCCGGCGGGTCCCAGGCCCAGGTGATCGGCGTAATCAAGACTCACTCACAGGCAGGCATCAGGAACCATCAACTTTATTCATGCCCTATTCACCACATGTGTGTGGCCTATCTCATAACCTTTCAAGCACAGCCATACTTTGCTAGCCCTGCGTCTTAACCCTTTCAGCCATCTTCCCTTTGGCCTCCATCCTGGTCCAAGACCAAAAGAGGCAGAGACCCAAAAGCCAGAGCGCAGCAGGGCCGACCCCTAATCCCCTGGCTTCAGGGTTTATCTACCTATTCCAAGACCCCTCCCAGGAATGGGCGGGGTCTTGCAGGTAAGGTTACACCTAATATTCAGTTCCCAAGACCCCTCCCAGAAATGGGTGGGTCTCAGGTAGCTACACCTAGATCCAGGGTCTCAGATAGGTACACTACAGATCTGGAGGAATTTAATATTTTTGTTTGTTTGTTTACGTTAGGATCTTTTTGAAAATGAAACTTAATGGGTTTTTAATGGATTTTGTATTTTTTTGAAAATGCATGTTTATTTTTAAAACTTCAAAGGTTAGGGGGGAAAAGTGTCTGACCACCAATTAATGCACCATAAAGTGCATTTTTCTTGCTTAATAGTTTGCGGTCATCTCATACCAGACAATAAGGAAGAGACTCTCTCCTTTTCATGAAGAAATAGGACATCCATCATGCTGCAATACTCCCTGAGTGACAGAGAGTGCTCAAGTTAAACACAGTGGAGTGGGCTGCAGTTCTAGAACACGACTTGGCAAGAAGACAGATGCCAGACAGATGAGCTGTGCAGACTTCGCTCAGGTGCTGACTCCATGCTAGGAACCAGGGGACCAGAAACCTCGGGCTCTCCCACCAGACTGCACTTCAGAGCTTGCAGTTTAGCTACGAGG
This sequence comes from Suncus etruscus, assembly GCF_024139225.1. Lineage (NCBI taxonomy): Eukaryota > Metazoa > Chordata > Mammalia > Eulipotyphla > Soricidae > Suncus > Suncus etruscus. Next base: position 40,942,116 of record NC_064864.1, read on the forward strand.
ATCCTAGACAGAATCCATGATAGTGACAGTGACAGTGATAGCCCATCACAGTGAGCGATAGTGTGGGACAAGGTAACAGTTAGCTACTGATAGTGATAGTAATAATCCTGTGACAGTGAGAATAATCATATAGTCACCACCATGGCTGTGACACTGATAGTAACAATAACAATGAGGATAGTGACATTGACAGTGATTTATGTCGTTGTCAAGGTTAGAGAAGCACTGGCATAAAATGTAGCCCCTGGCTCTTGGGTCTATGGCACCGTTGGGGTTACAGGCAAGGATCCCCTTTAAGAGTCTGATTTTAAACCAGCTCAGCAGGTGCCTGCTGGGAAGGCGAGAAAGGAATGGCGGCCGGTGGCAATAGCTGGTCTGTAGCTACCCCTAGGCAGTCACCCTGGGGGCCATTTTCCAGCTTGCACTTTTTTCACTCACATTCTTCAGATAACTAAAGCCACAACTTCAGACCTACTGAGGGTACACATAAAGCACATGGCTGCCTTGGAGGGGCAGGAAGGTGGGTAAAGGGCCCGACCACTGAGATACCCTTTCTGATGGCCCCAAGCTCCTTATCTTTACCTGATGAACTAACAGTTGCCAACAGGTTGGGTTGGGTTTTGCTTGCCTCAGGTCTCTCTCACTATGCTTTCTCACAGTTTGAGCTGCTGAAAAGCACTTAAGAGGAAAAGTGATTCAATAGCTGATGTAAAGTTTGGGAACTAAGGCACCTAGAGAGCCGGAAGCCAGCAGAGCCAGAGCTGCAGGCAGCTAAAGACACTAAGTAAGAGTGTTTCTTACTCATTCTTTGCCCTCCAGCCCTGCCAATCCCTAGCTCTACTCTGGCACCAGGATCAATGCCAAGGAGGCATCACCTTGCCTCTGTGTCTGAGGGAGGGTGAGAGCTGCAGAATGCACATGAGTTCTGTGGGTTTCACTCCTGCAGCAGGGACACCTCAGCCTGCCCAGTCTCAGGCAATAGCCCTTTCGTGCCAGGCCCCCGTGGGGAAATGTTTACCATCATCACCTTACCTGGGCTTTGTGCCCCATAACTGAAGGAACAAGGATGCCCAGAGGTGAGTGACTCACCTACCTCTCTCTAAGCCAAGTGCTAGAGATTGGGGGTGAAGCCTCCATCCTGGTTGCCCCCGCACTAATGAAGATTTTTCACAGCCAGAAGGAGACTGAGAGCACGACCCTTTCTCCGCAACAGACCTGCTGGCATCCCCCACCCCACAGGACCCCACATTTCTGCCTCTGCACCCCCCCCTTTGCCACTGCCTGCAAGAACCAGTATGTCTCTTCCCAAGCCTGTTTATGCCAGAGGTGCTTGTAATTATATAATTTCATTAACCATTACATAAATGGCTGAATACTAGTGTTAACAGAGCAGAGCAAGTGTCGCTATGAAAACTAAGTCTCAGACAGAGTTGATAAAAGGAAAGTTGCTAATTAAAGAGCTACAACATGAGGCAGAAGACTGGGGAATGAGAGCAACCAAATAAATCCAGAATTCTACTCCCAAATCTCCTCTATGAGGCTTCAAAGAAATCTCACCCCCCCCCCAAAGAGACCAACACCCAAAAATCACAAACAAGGCAAACATGGTGGTTTGGGCTCAAAACTCCGTAGCTCCAACATACCTCCTGCTGAAAAAAACAGGGAATCAGGCCAGAAAGATAAGGCAAGAGGTGAAGCACTTGCATTGTATGCATTTGACTGTGGCTTAATCTGACCCCAGCACCACATATGGTCCCTGAGCATCAACAGGAGTCACCCCTGAGCACAGAGCAAGGAGTAAGCCATAAGCACAGGCAGGAGTACCTTCACCTCACAAATGGAGAGGGAATAGTATAGCAGATAAGGTATTTGCCTTATGCATAGCCTACCCGGGTTCAATCCCTGGCATCCCATATGGTTTCCTAAGCCCACCAGGAATGATTCTTACAGAGCCAGGAGGAAGCCCTCAGCATTGCCAGGTGTGGCACAAAGAAATAAATGGGGGTTGGTATTGAGAGTACATTTGTAAGTTAAACTTAAGACATTTTGAGTACATAAAAGAATGATTTGAGGGTTTGTTTCGTTTATTGGGTGTTTGGGTGGGGTAGTTTGGGACACGCCTGCTAGTGCTCAGGGCTTAGTCCTGGCATCTCTGCTCTAAACCACTCCTTGGCAGTGTCTGAGTACTATATAAACTAAGGATAAAACCATGTGAGGAAAGTACCATAACCTCTATATTAACTCTTCAGCCCTACAGGATATTTAACAACACTCAGTTTATCCAATTTTGTTGTGTGTGTTTTTTTTTGGGGGGGGGGGTTTAGTGCCAGAGATCGAACCTAGGCCTTCACCCATGCAAGACAACTAGAGTGCCCTACCACCAAACCACAGCCAACCCCTCTCCTTCCATCCTTGTCCTTCTTTTCCTTTGTTGTTGTGATATCTGTGGGTTGGGAGGGAGTTGCCCTTGGCTGCAGCAGTGCACAAATATAGGTTTCATGTTTATCAGGGCCTCCCCAATGGATCTGGAACTGCATCCAGAGATGTGGGGGCAGAAATTCAACCAGAGGCCTCTGTCACTGAGCCATACCCTGAGGAACTCCTGCCTTCTCTTAGGGCTAAATGATCCAAGTGAGTCTTTGGGAGTGAGATGGAAGATCTGACTGTCAGCGAGGTGCACAGAAACCTTCAAGATGGAGTATCCAAGAATAACAGCCCCCATTAAATTGCTGCTGACCCAAACTGGAAGGAAGGAACTAGAAGAGATAGAGGGTCAGAATCCAAAGCAAGTCCTGACTCAGGAAGGAGGACCAGCCCTGCCAAGCCTGAGTGGTGGCAGCAGGCATGTCGTGGCTACCCTGGTCATGTCTAGACCCTCTTCCCTTCCCTCCTCCTGCAGGGCATGGCAGCACCAGCACAGGAGAAAAAGAGCCCGGTCCAAGTCAGTCCCTTAGAGCCAGGTCATGAATATGGATTTTTGTTCTGAGGCTTTTAAAGAAAACAAACAAGGGACCGACCAAACATCTGTTCTAGCTGCCGGCTCTGTGTCACTGGGATTTTAGGACACAAAAGAAAGACAGTCTTGGTTTTGTTCCAGGCAGCAGGAAGGAGAGGAGACAACCATCTTCCTTTCCCTTTATTTAATACCTTATTTTCTTGGAAGTCAAAGAGAAAAGTAAGGTATTAGGTCATCGTCATTAAGAGCTCAGGCTTTGGAGGAAAATGATCTGGGTTCTAATCCCCTCTTCTCCTCTTAATCACTTAATAACCATTTAATGGGGCGAATGCCTTTAACTTCTGGGCACCTCCTTTTCTCATCTATAAGCTCTGCCACTGAGCCTGGAGTTGTTTTAAGGATTAGATGATATAGTGGGGGCAAAGAGCTGATTGTAGCATTAGTTCAGAGTAAGGCAATCAAAAATGACCATAACTATCATTACAAACTCATGGTAAAAAAAATTAATTTCATAGATAAATAAAAACACTAGGAGTAAAATTCAAGTTAACTGTCATCCTGTCATTCAGTGTAATAAGTTAATATTGTTGATTATTTCCACTTCCTAGATCCTGTAGTAAGAGCAAGTGACTTTAATACAAATTAAACTTCCTGAATTTCCCACTTAATGTTATATTGTGAACTGAGCGCATTTCAAAGCATTAACTACTGTTCAAAAATGTGCCAGGGAGAGAGTACAAGAAAGAGTTTGCCTTGTATGGTGCCAAGACTGGATTAATCCCCAGCACTCTATATGATTCCTCTAGCATTTTGAGCCAAGAGCAGCTTTCAAACATTGAGCAGGAGTAACCCCTAAGCACCCCCAGATGTGGTTCCCAAATCCAAACTCTCCCCCGCAAAAAGCTTAGATTTTTTTTTTAAAGTGATTTTTACTTGAACTAGTTCCAAACTAGTTCTTTGGGTCATTGCTGTCTTGTGCAGGTCTGGCATCTCATCTCTGCTGTTCCTGAACTTACTGATTGACCTCAGACCTCTTTTAGACTCTAGGAATCTCTTTGGAGTTTTTTTTTTTTTTGGGGGGGGGGTCACACCCATTGACGCTCAGGGATTACTCCTGCCTATGCACTCAGAAATCACTCCTGTCTTGGGGGAACCATATAGGATGCCAGGGGATAGAACCGTGGTCCGTCCTAGGTTAGTCACATGCAAGGCAAACACCCTACTACTTGTGCCACCACTCCGACCCCCAAACAGTTGTTTTAAGTTTTTATGTATATATGAAAGATTAATAACATGAAAAAGTTAGTTTCCTGAACCTGCCCGGCACTAACCCTAAACCCTAGCTAGCTAAGTTCTCTATATTATCATATTCACATTACCCGCTTCTCTTTCCTCCTACCCCTACTTGGTGGGCCTCTAAGCCTCTCATGATATGATTTTAACTTGTGTGAATTTCATAAAAATTGGACCAGATTTATTCTAATGTGATTTCAGACCTATATCTCCACCAGAATGACTATTTTCAATTTCTTTAAGTATTTAATTAATAATGTAGAATGAAGACCTTATTAATTTAAGTACTAGCCATATATCTCATTATCTTCTTGGGGTTCAGATCACTTTATGGTTCTAAGGGCATGAACTTCAGGACCTTTTACTCCTGTAGTTAATTCACCTAGCAAAGGGAAACCCAGTGAGGGCAGGGAGGGATGACCACCTTGGCTGGATACTACTGCCATCTCCCCCAGCTGCATCCCTTTCATTATATTTCCACCACCACCTATGTGAAATGCAGATAATTGACCAAGACCCCTTTGCCGGCTAACCCCCATCCTGGCCCAAAACACCCAAACCACAATTCCTTAGGTGGCCATACATACACCAAGGCTTCCTTTCAGGGCCCCCAAATCAAAGGGCAGTGCTTATGTCAGGAAATGAGGCTCAGAAAGAACTTCATCACCCCTGGGATATTTTTTTAGTCCTAGTTTTTCAGGGCAGCCTGCAGGTGTGGCTGAGGGTGTTCTCCAACTGCCTTCATATCTGGAGACACTGTGGCCACAGGAGCGACACTGGGCATGTACATCCACCAGGCCTAGGTCTCCTTCAAGTCTCTCCCCCGCAACATCACCCACAGATACTCACAGTCGCTCCAGCTCCTTCATGTCATCAAAAGCACCCCGTTCCACCACTCCAATCTGGTTCTCCATCAGCTGCCTGGGGAAACAAAGAGACAAGGAGACTCAGGATGAGGCAGATATGAACTCCTACACAGAGAGATAGAGTGATGCAGAGGCAGTGCCTGGAGTTCAACCAGACCCCACCTTGGCCAGAGCAAAGCAAATTCCCTTCCACGAACTCCTCAGCTTACCTGGTTCCCCTGACAGAAAAATATGCATGTAGTTCCCTGCACCACACAAACCCCTAAAGCCACATTCAGGCAGCAGACCCAGGGTCCTGAACACAAAAATCAAAACACTGGGGGAAGCCCAGCCCAGCAGCGGGCAGCAGGGCTGGCCCCTGTCGACTGGCACGTGCAGCCCAGCTCAGCCCATAGGGCACATGTCCAAGGGATAAAGCAGGGGGGATCAGTCATGTGGGGGGAGCCAGTGCCAACTAGGCAAAGCCCACACATGCAGCAAATATTCTGCAATTGGCAGACGACACCCCTCTGCCTGTACCCGTCTCTGCCTGGCCCCATCTGCTGCCAGCTAAACCACCTGGCTTCATGGCCACTAGAACCCAGGGTATCTACGGGCAGGCTGAGCTGCCCCGACTGCTCACGGCATAGTCACGTTTGAGTGTCCAGCTTGTTTTGCCCCCAAATCTTTTCACTTTTCCCTATCATTAGGTGATTTAGGGGACTCCCTTGGGGTCTCAGAGATGGTTCAGAATCTGGCCAATCCCCAGAAACTCTGTTTCCAAAAAGCTTCTGTAGAGGAGAGTTGGACCCCAGGAAAGAAAGGAAAAAACTAAAGAGATTCCTAGAGCCTAAAAGGGGATATGAGGTCAATCAGTAAGTTCAGAACAGCAGAGATGAGATGCCAGACCTGCACAAGACAGCAATGACCCAAAGAAGGGCAATTACCAGGAGTTAGTTCTGCCCAAATATCTCATAGCTGAGGCCACTGGTTCTGAGATAATCAAGGCCTTGAACCCTACACGTCCTTGGAGGTAGATGAAGGAGCATGTGACAATAAGACATGGAACTTCCTGCCAGTCTGGTGGGAGAATCAGGGCTGAGCCAATGGGGAGCAAAGAAGGTCATGTGACCTTTCTGGCACACCTGAGCTCGATGTCAAGCCTTTCCTATATACCAGAGGACAGACCAGAACAGCCAAGCTCAGCAGAATAGGCCAGTCTGACAGGGTGGCAGCCAAGGACAGCTCCTTTGCAGATGAGAGTCCATGAGCTCCAACATCTGCCACCATCAAGCGCTCCAGGGAAGTCACCTCTGTCCTGTCACAACCTGCCACTATGGCTCTCTTGCTCAGAGAGGCTTTGCTGGGCAATTCTTCTGAGGTTCAGTTCTGAGAACTGTGGTGATTAATGTAGACTGAATTATTAAAACCCTAACTTTAGTCCCAACATAACTGTATTTGGAAACAGAGCCTTTAGGGAGGTAAAATGAGGTTATAGGGTGGGTTCCTAATCTGACATCATCCACAGATCATCCTTAGAGAAGGAAACAGCAGGAAAGGGGAGAGTGCCCAAAGATCCTGTGCATATAAATTACAAGTAGAAGCCTGTGATCCCCAGTATTGCACAGTCCCCTCACCTCTACTAGGTAGGTCCCCCAAACAGAAACAGAATAGAAAACACAGCAGAGAGTGTTCATAGTGCATGCAGTGGAGAGGCCTTGTGAAGACAAGGTGAGAAGCTATTCAGGAACCTCCCACCAGAACTCTAAGAAGTAGGTGTTATTTCTCAAGTAGAGGCATATGTCTTCCTGTGCACATCTTCCAAGGGGGCCACAGGTGGAAAAATCACATAAATGAGGCCTTTTCTATGAGATGGGAGACCAACAGGTAAAACAGGGTAGTCACAGGTAGGAAACAAGGTCCAAGGTGCCAAAGCCAGGAAAAATGGTGGAAAGCTGGGGGGTTAGGAGAGTACAGCACAGAGGGCACTTGCATGCAGACTACCAAGGTTTGATCACTGCATCCCACATGGTCCCCCAAACACTGCCAGGAGTGATTCTTAAGTGCAGGGTCAGGAGTAACCTATGAGCACCACCCAGTATGACTCAAATCCAAAAACAAAAACAAACAAACAGGGGCCGGAGAAATAGCATGGAGGTAAGGTGTTCGCCTTGCATGCAGAAGGTCGGTGGTTCGAATCCTGGCATCCCATATGGTCCCCCGAGCCTGCCAGGGGCGATTTCTGAGCAAAAAGCCAGGAGGAACCCCTGAGCGCTGCCAGGGGTGACCAGGAAAAAAAAGAAAAAAAGAAAAAAAAAAGCTGAGAAGCAAGCACTGCTTTAAGTCAGCAATTTTTTTCCATCTCATTACACCTCAAGTCCAGCAGTGGCTACAAATCACCAGGTTAAACTTTATTACAGCAACCTGAGAAGATGAAGACAGGGACCTAGAGGCCCCTCAGGGTTGTCTGTAGACAGCCAAAGAATCTGTTCCCCCAGACCCTGCTGGGTCATAAGTAAGCTTTGCTTCCAGCACCTCTAGCTACTCACGGTGCCCCAAGATCCTCTCCTCCAGGGCAGGGGCCTCTTACCTTACCACCCACCACCAGACTCTGTTTGGGAATCCCATGGCCATTGTCAAGTCAGGGCCCCTCTTTTACTCACAGCACCCGCAGCTGCTTGAGCCCAGCGAAGTCATTCTTGTGGATCCGGGTGATATTGTTACCGTTGAGTTCCCTAGAAGAGAAAATAAGAGATGAAGAAGGTAAGATGGTCTGGGGGCTCAGCCCCAGGCTCCTGTCCATTTGGCACAAGGCTGTCCATCTTCTCACCCTGGGCACTGGGTGGGTGTTTCCTGGCCATGCCTGTCACTGGGAATGGCCCACTGTGGGGAGGTCAGGGAGGGCCCTGAAAGAGCTCGGTCTAGTTGGAAAGATAAGACTTTCCTCACACACTGCGATTCAAGCCATAGAGGGTGTTTGTCTTGCACACGGCAGACGTGGGTTTGATCCCCTGTATCCTAGATGGTCCCCCAAGCACTGCCCAGAGAAATTCCTGAGAGCAGAGTCAGGAGTAACCCCTAAGCATTACAGAGTGTGAAAAAAGAAAAGAAAACTTACACATAAGCTTTGGGAATCAGTTAATTGCAGAGGTGAGTCAGGTGGGCACTCTACCACTGTCCCCCAAAAGTTCTATCACTGAGTCACAGCACAGAATCTCTCCAGGCCCAGAACACCTCCATATGGTGCCTGTCTCCACTGGCGGCTCTGAGCTTGCAATCATACCTGCTCTTTCTTATCCCTCCTGGAGTGTATGCAACACTGCCTCATCCTGATACATGCACTCACATACATCCTTACCTCACACATATGAAAAACACACATGCTCATGAATACAGGAAAATGAAGAGAACAGGCTCACTGAGGGCTGTGACTTCTTCGCAGTGAGACTGGAGGTAGGGCCCGGAGAGATAGCACAGCGGCGTTTGCCTTGCAAGCAGCCGATCCAGGACCAAAGGTGGTTGGTTCGAATCCCGGTGTCCCATATGGTCCCTCGTGCCTGCCAGGAGCTATTTCTGAGCAGACAGCCAGGAGTGACCCTGAGCACTGCCGGGTGTGGCCCAAAAACCAAAAAAAAAAAAAAAAAAAAAAAAAAAAAAGAGTCTGGAGGTAACCTTGTTACTTTCTCATATTTCTCTGCTTACCCAAATTTCCTCTTATTTATTTATGGGGGATACATATGCTCAGGACTTACGCCTGGTTCTACACTTAGGGATCTCTCCTGGTATGGGGCTCAAGAGAACATATGAGTGTTTGGGATTGAACCCGGGTCAGCACCTGCAGCACCAGTGGCCTATTATACTATGGCTCTGGCTCCTGAGGTTTCTTTTTAAAGACATCTATATATAAGTCAACATTATATTCAAGCTAGTACATTATTACATTAAAAATAAGAATAGTCTGTATGTATCATTGGATTTTATTTGATTTCCCAAAAAACAAGGCAAAATTAAAATCACCAATACCCAGAAGTAATCTCCCCCATATTTCTAACATTCTGGAATAATTTCTTCCAATAATAATGTTTCCTTTTATTACAACTTTATATATTGCTGAGCTAATTCAACAAATACATTTTTTTGTTGTTGTTGGTGGTGGTGGTTTTTGGGTCACACCCAGCAGCGCTCAGGGGTTACTCCTGGCTCTATGCTCAGAAACCGCCCCTGGCAGGCATGGGGGCCATATGGGATGCCGGGATTTGAACCACTGTTCTTCTGCATGGAAGGCAAACGCCTTACCTCCACGCTATCTCGCCAGTCCCTCAAAAATTACTTTTTGAAGATGTACTCTTTGCCAAGTGTTATTCCAAGGTTCTAAAGATAAGAGGATGTGGAGGGTTTTTCAGAGGTTATGTTTTGCTTTTTGTTTGGTTTGGGGCCATACCGGTGATATTCAGGGTTTAGTTACTTCTCGCTCTATGCTCATAAATCACTCCTGGCAGTGTTTAGGGAACCATCTGGGATCCCAGTTTGGCTGCATGTAAGACAAGTTCCTAATGCACTGTATTATCTCTCTCACCCTAGATCTGGGGATGAGTAATATATGTGGGACACACTCTATCATACATCTTCATATTACACTTATAATATACTTTCTATAATTACACCCTGGTTGCTCTCCACTTAGGTCTGTGATTGGCAAAAATAATACCCCTTCAAATTACTGGAACACTCCCTGACTCTCATTACCCAAACATTCAAGCTATTTTGATGCTGTTCAATAGCGTACAGTATTGTTCAACACCATACAATACGATAGAGAGCCTGAAGGGCATTTGGGAGGATTTATGAAAACCGAATTGGAAAAACCATGAAAAACGAGGTAGGTTTAACACTATTCCACCTCATGGCAGCCATGTATTCTACACAGCGCTTGATTACAATAATCATTCATTTCACAGATGGCAAAATGGAGGCAGAGACAAATGTACTGTAAGAACAAAGTGAGGTTCAAATGGAATCCCCATGTGTGAGCTAGGTGGGACGGCTCACAGAGGTTTCTGAAGGCATCTCCCAGGCAGGCCTCTGCCCCAGGTCCACTGTGTGTGTGCTCCAGGTCCACTGTATGCGCTGCAGGGTCCATTCCTTAGTCCACGGGTCAGTTCAGTCCACACCCTTTGCCTCACTTCCTGCACCCCACTGCACCTCCACTCCACAAAGACAGTCAGAGACAACAAAGGTAAAACAGCAAGAGAAGAACAAACATGGATCTGTCTCCTCTCCTTACAGCACCCTAGCTGGGGAAGAGGGTCTGAGTCATAGTGGCCACATTGACCTGAGCCCACCTGGAGTCCAGCCTGCTCCACCAGCCTTGCTCCCTTCCCACAGCTGAGTGCCTCCAGCCCTGGAAAGCCCTCGAGAGCCTTGGGGAAAGAAATGTGGAGCAGCTGTCACAAGGCCCCAGGTCTGAGGGTCGTTGCTTCAGGAGGCATCACTGCCACTCAGACTAAGAGAATGGCCTCTAGGGAGCCGCCCTGCTTCTCCTCAATGAGGCCCACAGGATCTAGTTTCCAACCTGGCCAACCATTTCCCCGAAATCCTCAGCAGAGGCTGCTGGAATGAAACCCTGAGCTCAATTTTCTCCTCTGACAGGTGGCCCTAGAGGTTGCCATAGCGACCCTCTCCTCCCCGGCAAGGGGGCTGTGAGATGAGAACTTCACAGCCCCAGCAGCCAAGTGAAGTGGGACCTCTGGGTCAGCCGGCCTCCCCCAATTCTCAGGAGGAAGCTGGGAGCAGGGTCCCATGCTCTGCTGCATTTTCTCACTTCCTCAGGCTCTTGCTGCCTACCCTCTCCCTCCCCCCAGTTCTCCTTGCTGGGCACCCCACAAAGGAGTGCTTCTATCTTGTTCAGGAGAAGACTGAGGCCCAGGTGATGAAGCAAGTAGCTTCATTGCTAAAACTACTTGCTAAAACTAAGAAATGTGAGGAGAGGAGGATCAAAGCCAAGCCAGTGGGATCCCAGGCCAGGACCCTGACATCACAGTGATGGTTTTGCCCCACATGCCACCTCCCACTCAGTGGTCAGACCTTGGAGGGACCCTCAGGGCCTCTGATCAGACTGAGATGTGTGGGAGGCTCACATAAGTGCTTTCTAGACTGGCATTAATTACCCGCTGTGATTATTTTGTTGTTGTCGTTGTTGTTGTTTTTCCCCAAGGACCCCAGCTCTGCCCAGTGCCCCAGATCAGCTCAGACCTGTGCTGGTGGGCAGAGACCCAAACCACAGAGGTCTGGAAGGCAAAGCTGCAGCTCAGGGCAACTGCCAGCAGGAGCAAGCTGTTCCAAACAGCAGCACGACACCCATCGCCTCCTGTGTGGTCCCAGCTGAAGGAAACCTTAGCAGTGAGAGATTTTGGAGAAAATTCTCTAAAGCCAAGTTAGCTAGCAAACAACACAAACACAACAGAAGTCCCTGAATCCTACCAGGAAATCAGAACCTACTCTCCAGCATCTGGGGATCTCTGATCAGCAGAAAACCCAGGATTTCCTCAAGCCAAGGGAATAAACACGCTGGGTGTCTGGGCTTCCCATCACTCTCGTCTGCAAACTCCAGCTGTTCTAGAAGCTGGTTCCCTGGAGCCAGAACATTCCACAGGGGCCAAATCCTGTAGTAATGATGAGGAGTCTTGGCCACCTCCAACTTTTTTCCTGCAGTCCCCCAAAGAAGAACACCTGCTCTGGCTGAGTGAACTGCTTGGGGCTGAGGAGCTGAGCCACTTGGCTCTGCCCAGTGACATCGTGCCTGGCCAACTCCATACTGAGTGTCTGCTGTCACCAGGGAGAGTGGAGCCAAGGATTCCCTCACCCAGCCAACCCCAAAAGCAGAGGACCACAGACCCAGCAGTGCGCACACATACATACATACATACATACATACATAGAACACACACACACACACACACACACACATACACACACACCACCACCACCACCACTACCTTTCCACAGCACAGAACTCCAAAAATAAAAATCCATCAGTTAAGCAATCAGTGGACATAAGCAAGAAAGGCTCCTTACAGAGTGGCCACTGTTGATGCCCAAAAGCCTTCCCTGGCCTCCTGTGGAGAGGGAAGACTGAGTTTTTCCATCTTTCATTGACCAATACCAGCCTTGAAGGTCTCAGCTCCTCCTAGAGCTTTGTTCTTCACCACACCAGTGTTTGTGGCTCAGGCAACTTTGCCCATTCTGCCCTTCAGCCTAGTAAAGCCCAGAACTTTTTAGAGCAGGCTAGGTAGAACAGTCTAGGACCATCTAGAACATCCCTCTCAGCACCAACAAAACAGCTGGATTTCTTCTAACATATTTCCCCTTTCAGTTGAAATGTCCCTTCCTCTAAACAAGCTTTGTGTGGTTGTCCATGTAGCTCCTCCTCTCAAAGCTAGTTTTGATTCAGAGCTGTTTTAGGATGAGGCTCTCTGAAAGAGGCCAGCCTGCTCTTCTCTGTCAACTGTGCTATACTCACTGCTGTCTTTCTCACTAAATCGAAATGGAATGAGCAATACTGCCTCTCAGCCTAGCTACAGCAGACATAAGGGGTCCAGCCTGAGAGTGTTCACCTCAATCCTCAGCCTAGGGTTGGCTGATGAAGAGTATCTGTCCACTTCCCACTGGACTCTTCAGGCCCAGGGTCAGCTCCAGCACTGGGACCACCCTCTCTCTGTCTTTTATTTTTCTTTTGAGAGGAGGGTATTCAGAGAGGGCCGGGCCCCTGGGCTAGACACAGCTACCTCTGCTGGCATCTTTTTAACACCAGGAACCCAGCAGCTCCAGCCACTGAGCGGTTAGAATAGAATAAAGTGGAAAGGAATAACAACAACAAAACGGAAAAGAACCAAAAGCATAAAAAAAAAAAAAAAAAAAAAAAAAAAAAAAAAAAAAACGCAGCAAATTTCTTGATGAAAACTGAAAATAAAAGTTTCCTTGTAAAAAAAAAACAAAAAACAAAAAACAAAGGTGACTGGGAAAGAAGCTCCAGCAAAGAGGAGTCAGGAGCCCTAACCATTCCTCATTGTCCCTTGGGCTTCCTGGGGTCTCCTGCCTCCTTGACTACAGACCAGCATTATATATACAGGTATCACCTGCTTTTAGAAAGTCCATGTCAGACCACTTTGCTTTTTTGTTCTTTCTGCAGTGCTAGGAGATAAGGCCCAGGGCCTGAGACAGGGAAGGCAGGTACTCTGCCCCTGAGCACTAACCCCAGCTCAGACCACAGCTTTTATGCAGGAGCCCCAGGTCCCAGAAAGCCCCAGCTTTCATGGGAAACCTACATTTGTTCTAGTTTTTCATGCACCACATGATGTCTGAAGAGAGTTTCCACTCTTTTGATGGAAGGATAAAAGAAAAAATAGTGTTTCTTTGTAGTAAGCCCCTGGGCAGTGAGATGAGGCCCATGGAACCCCTCGCTGGGAACTGTGTCCATGTGTGGCTATGGCGGATCCCTAGAATTCCTGCTTTAACCTTATATGTAGTACTGTTTAAGCTGTAATGTATATAATATGCCTTCACAGTATGATCTGAGAAGGTGTTTGGGGATTTGGGGAATGCTCAGGGGTTTTTTTTCTCTGTGAATCATTAATGATAGCTTTACATCAGTTGACCTTAAGGAAGATCTCACAGGAACACTCTCCTTCAGATGACAGGGGCTATCTGTACTCTTGATTGCAGCTAAGCTAGCTCGCCTAAGCCCCATACAGGGCTGGAGATATAGTATAGGCATTAAGATGCTTGTCTTGTACGAGGCTGACCTTGATTCATTTTCCATATGGTACACCAAGAAGTGCCAGAAATGACCCCTAAGCATAGACCCAAAAGGAACTCCTGGGCACTTGGATGTGGCCTAAATCCCTACCCCAGAAAAAGGAAATCCAATTTAATAATTTTGGGTGGGCCAGAGAGAGAGAGTGCAGGGTTTAAAGTTTGCCTTGGTTCAATTCCAACACTGAATATGCTCTCTACTACCAGGAGTGACCCCTAAGCATAAAGCCAGGAGCAAACCCTGAGCACTGTCAAGTGTCCCTATCTGAGCCCCTCAAACCCCTGCAAAAATGTCTCATAACAGCATCTATCTCAAAGCTATCTATCTCAAATCAACCTTGACTTACTGATGAAGAAACTGAGGCATCAATAATTTAAGTAATTTGTTCAAGATCAGCCAAGTCAGGTACAAAAAACCTGAACAAATACCAACTTGTCTGATTCCAGGGTCCAGCTCTTTATTTTTCCAACTGAGACAAAATCCATAGACTCTAAAATCTGCCCTTTGTCCGCACACCACTGAGCAGAGCTGTGTGAAGTCATATATTGCTCAGCACATCTCTAGAACTCTCCCATCCTACAAAACTGAAATTGCTCATGAAACTGTTCTTCCCTGTCCCTCACCAGGCTGCTGTAGAGTCCTCTGGAGTGGGTCATTGTGCTTATTTTTTGAGACTCATCTCACTGAGCTCGACTGATTGGCCACAAGGGCATCCTTGCCATATTGCCTTCCTTGTTAAAGACTAAATCACACACACACACACACACACACACATACACACACACACACACACAGTCCCTTCATTTGTCAATGGACATGGATGATTTAATGGACCCATTAATGCTTGTGAACAATGCTTTGAACTTGAGTATGCGAATATGTATCTGAGACCCTGCTTTCAGCTCCTTTATACACATAGAAGTGAGGTTGCTGGCTCCTAGATGGTTCCATATTCAGGTTTAGAGGAATCATCATCTAGTTAGATAACTGTAGATCAATGACATAGTTACATGCCCAGAAACAGGGAACAATGTTTCCCACTTCACATCCACCCCAATACTTAATTAATTTGGGACCATATCAGCAGTGCTTAGAAACTACTTTTGACTTGGATGCTCAGGGACTGTGTGGTGTCAGGGATCCACCCTGGGACTTCTGAATAAAAGCTGTCAACCAGCTTCCTGGCCCCAAATCATAGCCATTTTGACAGATGTGAGGGATCAGCATAATACTCCATGGTAGATTCCATTCTAAGGCTCAAACCACACCCCAGTCCCTTCTCTTCAGTCTATACCACCTGAGGGGCCAATTTTGCTCTTGCTATTCCCCTTCTAGGATCAGCAGCCTGCCCTCAACTAACCCTGCAGTCACATCCCACCCATGCCCCTAAGAGGCTGCCCACCAGCCAACTCCTTCAGCCCAGCCTCCTTCACCCCACCATTGCTCATCACCCACCCAGGCTTCTCCTCCTTCCAATCCCAGTCAAAAACTTAGCAATATGTGTAGGAAGAGAGCAATTGTCACCCACTTACTTGCCTTCCTGACCCCAGTGCTCAGCCTTGACATAGGTAAATGCTGAGTGAATGTCTGATGTATGAATGAGAAAAGCCAGAATCAGGTTTTAAAACCAACATAAATGCATTTCATAGTCCCAAGATGCAGGGAATTTGCATCTTCACATACACACCAGAAGACACAGGGCTCCACCTCTCCGAACTGCCCCATCACCCTCAAAGAAGGGTACGGAACCTCTCCTCCCAGGGTGGTCATGAGTAAAAGGCTGTAGGGAGCTTCTTTCTCCTCAACTAATACAAAGCAGAGACCCCAATATTACGCTTCCTCTGCAGCTTTCCACCTCGCTTCCCATCTCTCTCAGGTCCCCTGAGTTTCCCAAAGTTGGCTTCTCCCCGCTACACCTCAGACACCTGTCCACATGTCCCCCTGCACTGCCAGCTGATCTCCCTCAGCACTCACAGCTTTATTGTCTTCCTCCAAACCGTCCTCACCACCTACTCCATCTGGACCATCTGCCTCCCGCCTTCCACTTCTCCCAGGAAACCGGTCTGCCTGGCCTGCCAGTGAGCCCCATCAGTGCCAGGCACTCTGCCGGGACCTCATCTGCAGCCAGGTTGGCAGTTCTCCACAGTTACCTTCCTTCTCATCTCCAAAGTCCTCAGGCTTTGGCAGCACAGTGGCTCCCCCAGGCCCACCTGTCGGACACTCAGGGTGTATCAGCTGTCCCCCACGCCATGCCCTCCTCCTCTCTGGTGGCAGAGGCTGGAGGCAGCACTGAGTCTTGGATGAGCTTGTTTCACCAGCAAATGATGTGATATTCTCGAAGGGGTTTTGGGATCTCCCACGTCTACACCACCTGAGGGGCCTTTGCCAAAAACAGACTGAGCCAGCACTGCTCAAGAGAACCAGGTTTCTGCATTTTGCCCCAGCTTCTCTCGGCTGCCTCCTAATGGAGTTTCTGTGCCAGCACCCGAAAGGCCCTCCTGCTTATCTCCTACAAAGTAGGCATACAACTGCTTCCTGGCAATTAGAAAGAAACAGGCCAAAACCAGCAGAATTCTTCTTCCCGAGGAACAATCTCACTCCCTGGCTTGATTATGTCCACAAACTCCATCTCCCAGTGTGTGCCCTTTGGGCCCCACACAACCCTCCCCACCTCCTCCTAGCACCCTCTGCCTCTCTTCAGGCTGATCCTGCTCCAGTCTGCTGTGGCCTCCAGACACCTTGAGCCTATCCCGTGTTGCTATCACAAACTGCTACCTTTTTAAGGCTCTAAAGGACATGCATTTATCATCTTACAATTCTGGTGACCAGAAATCCAAAATCAGTCACACTGGGCTCAGGGTGGAGATTGGCATCGTTGAGTTCCTGTCTGCAGTCTATGGGACAAAATTCCACCCCTTGTCACTCTAGAGCTGCCTGAATTCTTTGATCAGGGCCTCTTCCATCATTCCAAGCTCTGGCTTTCCTTGTCCCATCTGCTATGGCTGACTCTGATCCTCCCACTTGCAAGGACTCGTGATTAATCACCTGAGGTAGTTTCCCTTCTCCAGATCATTAATTTTGCAACGTTTGTAAAGTTCCTTTTACCCTGAAAGTTAACAGACTCATGGGTTTCAGGCTACCACAATGACAACATTTTTAATATTTTTTGTTTGTTTTTGGGTCTCACCCAGCAGCGCTCAGGGGTTACTCCTGACTCTACACTCAGAAATCGCTCCTGGCAGGCTCAGGGGACCAAATGGAATGCCAGGATTCGAACCACCGTTCTTCTGTATGCAAGGTAAAACCCTACCTCCATGCCATCTCTCCAGCCCCCAATGACAACATTTTTTTAAAGCACAGATCACAATCATGAAATGAGTTAATAAAAGTTTTTGTGTGTACTTTTAAAAACTCATCAAGTACAGAGCCTTGAGCTTTTCCTTTGTACCAAGTGTTGGGTATACAACAACCATGAGAACTAGTCTGTGCCCTCCAGAACTCAAAACCCAAGGTACCCACTCTCTTAAAAAAGCAATAAAATTCTCTTCCCTAAAGAAGAATTTCAATTAATAAATGCAGGAGGTATGAGGAAAAATAGAAAATCAAAATTGGATAATGATGGTTGCAGGCAAGATCCATTAATGAGTAGTAAAAATTAGTAGGTGAGAAAGTGAAGACAAAAAGATGTTTCTTCAAACTATTTCCCTGCAAATGTTTGTTAACTGCAAATGGAATGGTGGCAATGTGACAAATGGGGCATCTGGCAGATCTCTTTGTCCCCAGAATCACCAACACTAGCAAAGAGACTAAGCCACGTCAACCACAAGAAACCTCTGAGAAGGACTGCCTTCTTCGGTACTCCTGGTCCGAATGCAAAGCCTCAATCCACCCAGACCAGCCCAGACTGGAGAACATTCTTCAGAATAACTGGCTAATTAGAACTTTTCATAGTATCACAATCACAGAAAGCCAAGAAAGATCAAAGAGCTGTCAGAGGTATAGGATGCCTCTGAGAGAGGCAGCTAAACCTGAACTCTGGGGCAGGTTTCTGGGATAGAAAAAGGATGTGTGATCAGAAGTGGTCAGGAGAAATCCAGGGGATTTCTAACAGTCTAACTCTAAGCTAACAGTCTCAGCTCTCTAAGTTTTGGTAAGTTTTAATCTCTAAGTTTTGACAATCATGCTACAGTGAGAAAAGCTGGTAGCATTAGGGTATATAAGAACATTCCATCTTTCAGAATCTAAAATTATTTTAAAACAAGACCTGTTTCACATTTTTTATTTTGTTTTGGGGTTATACCTGGTGGTACTCGAAACTTAGTCCTGGTTCTGTGCACAAGGATTAGTCCTGGTAGTGTTGAGGGGACAATATTTGGTCCCAGAGATCAAGCCTTAGACAACCACATGTAAGGCAAGCACTTTAAGCCCTGTTTTGTCTCCAGCCTCTTTTGATTTTTTAAAAAAGCATAAAAATACAAATATCATAGGAAAGTCAAAGATCATCGTCACTATAACCAACAAATACCCTCCCACCCAAGCTGGTCTCTCTTCCCATTGATCCTCACCACCTCAAATCCAGGCAATAGAATTAACAAACTCTATTTGTATATGTATTCCACTCAAACCCCTGGGACAAGTATTGAAAGGGTCTTGTCCAAAGGACCCAGGAGTACCTTGAACCATCCTGACCAGGTACAGGTCACGCTCAGCACTGAACTAATGTGATGACAAATGATCACTCCATGTATGAAAGAATAACCTCTTGAGTTCCTACCATTTTGAACAGACATGCAGATGACATGGAGGAACGTTCTTTCTAGCAGTAGAATGCCAACTCTTTTTTTTTTTTTTTTTTGGTTTTTGGGTCACACCCGGCAGTGCTCAGGGGTTACTCCTGGCTGTTTGCTCAGAAATAGCTCCTGGCAGGCAGGGGGGACCATATGGGACACTGGGATTCGAACCAACCACCTTTGGTCCTGGATCGGCTGCTTGCAAGGCAAATGCCGCTGTGCTATCTCTCCGGGCCCAGAATGCCAACTCTTAAGGGAGAAAAAAAAAACGACAGAACTAGATATTTCTCACCAAGGAATGCCAAGAAAGTTTGAAAGGAAACAGAATACTTACATTGCCTCAGAGTATTTTCCCAAAATTACTTATCAATAACAAGAAGGAAAATATCACTTTCCAGCAGAGAAGGTTAACAGACAGCAGCTAACAAGAGATCAAAGATAAAATGCACCGTCCTAGGGTTGGTGACATAACTCATCCTCCAAGAAGCACATTTCATTGTTTACTTAGCCTTTCTTCCCCCTACCAAAACTTACCTGAAATGGATATCAGAGAAAAGATCAGGTGAAGTCAAAATGAAAGACATTTAACAGAATAATTGGCCTATATGTTTCAAAATTATCAAAACCAAAGAAAAAAACAGTTAAAGAATTTGGTTCAAATTAGAAATAGACATGGCTGGCTCATTTGTGGGATATAAAACAAAAGAGAGTATGATAATAATAGTCAAAGACACTAGGAGGACTGGTCCATGGTAGGAAACTTGCCACAAAGAGCAGGGAATGCAGTTAGGACAGAGAAGGGAGCACTATGACAATGATAGTTGGGAATGATCACTCTAGTCAAGAAGTAGCTGTTGATCGGAGAGATAGCACAGCGGCGTTTGCCTTGCAAGCAGCCGATCCAGGCCCAAAGGTGGTTGATTCGAATCCCGGTGTCCCATATGGTCCCCCGTGCCTGCCAGGAGCTATTTCTGAGCAGACAGCCAGGAGGAACCCCTGAGCACTGCCGGGTGTGGCCCCCCCCCCAAAAAAAAAAAAAGAAGTAGCTGTTGAAAGGGGATAAAGTGATATGCATCATACCATTTAGTAGCAATATTGCAAACCTCAGTGCCTAAAACAAATAAAGGAAGAGAGAGAAAGAGAGAGAGAATATCTACCAGAGGCAGCAGGGAGGAGAGCAGAAGGGAGATCAGGAGGGAAACTAGGGACATTGGTGTCGGGAAATGTGCATTGTTGAAGGTTGTTGGACATTGTATGTCTGAAACTCAATCGTGAGCAACTTTGAAACTGTTTATCTCATGATGATTCAATTAAAGAATGTATTTAAAATAATTAAAAAAAAAACAGACAAAACTGGGATGTGGTTCAGTGACTGGACACATGCTAGAATGTGTGACCCCAGGCACCTCAAATAAACAATCTACTAGTAAAGGGAGAAAAAAGTTTAGTGACCACAGAGATGGCTCAAAGAGCTAAACACATAAATTGCATATGGAAGCCTCAAGTTCAATTCCTGGCACCTCATGGTTTCCCAAGCACCATTGGGAGAAACCAACCCCTGAGCACTAGATTGAACTGGAAAGCAGCCCCCGAGTATAGCCAAATGTGATTCATAAACAAAAAGAATAAAAAAAGTGCTGATAAAATAGCACAGGGGAGAAGGGGTTTGCCTTGCATGCAGTAGACCCCTGTTTGATCTCCAGCACCACAGAAGATCCCTTTATCACTGCTAGGGGAATTCCCTGAGTGCAGAGTCAGAAGTAACTCATAAGTATCACAAGGTGTGGGAAAACCAGTATGTTTGGGCCAGAGAGGAGTCCATGGTTTAAGGCACTCATCTTGCATGGAACTGATCCAGCTTGATTCCAGAAACCATATATAGTCCCCAAAGGAGTGATACCTGAGCACAGAGCCAAGAGTAAGCCCTGAGCATAGTCATGTCTGATCCAAACATCACACACACACACACACACATACAACACACAAATAGGAAAAAAAGTGTTTTGAGGGGCTGGAGCAATAGCACAGAGAGTGGGGTGTTTGCCTTGCACATGGATGACCCAGGTTCAGTCTCCAACTCCCATATAGTACCCCAAGGCTGCCAGGAGTGATTTCTCAATGCAGAGTCAGGAGTAACCCCTGAAGAGAGCTAGGTGTGGCTCAAAAACAATAACAACAACAACAAAAAAAAAGGTTTTCTATTAAAAGTTGTACATATACATTTTCTAATAGCCCCAAGTCTCAACCCAGGGCCCCAATGCCACCCACTAATCTGTGTGCTCTGAATCCACCAACATGATTGTTCATCTCAGCTGCCAATGCAGCTCCTCTAGCTTCTTCCCAAATAAATGGGCCCACCTCCTGATCATCCCGAAATCTCTTGCCATGCTTCTGTCTCTAAATGCTCCTTCCTATATAGTCTTCCAGGCACAGACCTATGCCATGATGGCACTTCCTCAGAGCACCCTTATTCTGGCCACTTAGATACACACTCTAGGAGGTCATACCATGGCTGGCCCCTAATACCTATGAAGAATTGAGTCACAGCGCTGCCTGCGAACTATGCGCTAGTTATTCATGGCTCACATTGGCTTGTCCCTGGCCACCCTGAGCTGCAGGCAGGGCTGTCCCAAACACATTCTTTTGCATACAATTTCCCATCCTACCCCACCCCCAGCACTCAGCTTCCCTCCTTCCCCAGACTCAAGTCCTCACTCTGAACCTCATTGGCCACTACATACCCAGCAGGTGCCACCAGCTGTTTGTGGGCCACAGAGTGGGCTCCAGAAAGCAGGGGAGGGGGTCTAGAGCTCAAAAGGAAGAGCCAATTCTCCGCCCCCAAGCACAGCTCAGCTCCCTGGCTGTGGCCCAAAGCCCGGCCGTCATCTGCTCTGGGTAATAAGTATTTGGATGGCGATAATTACAGCATTTGGGGAGAAAATCCCATTAAGCCAGAGCCCTGCCGAGCGGCTAATGCCGGCACAGAACTGGAGGCGGTAACTCCGCCAAGTGCACGTCTGCTCCACTAATGCAAGGCTCCTGCCCTACAGACAGTCCGAACACCGCACCACCCCTGGCTTCAGAGAGGGGACACCATGGAGGGACAGCACAGCCCTGGCTGCTTCAGGGTCCCTAAGGCAGACAAGGCAGCTCTATCTCCAATCAGAGGAAGAGAAAAAGAAAAAAGCCCAAGTTCTGTGCATGTCCCTGGTATTCAGTCACCATCATAACAAAGGTAAGACTTTCATTTATCAACCAACTGTGTGCCAGATCAGAGCTAATGGCCCAAAAGAACTGAATATTCCAGCCAGCCTGAAATGTAGGTTCTGTTCTGTACGAAGACGGGGTACTGGGTAGCCCTGCTTTCCCTCCAGATCCCTTTTTCTAGTTCTTTTGTTTGTTTGTTTTTTGTTTTCAGTTTTTGGGCCACACTGGGTGATGCTCGGGAGTTACTCCTGAATATGCACTCAAAAATAGCTCCTGGCCTGGGGGACCATATGGGACGTTGTGGGTCAGCTGTGTGCCAGGCAAATTCCCTACCACTGCGCCACCGCTCCAGCCCCTTTTTCCAGTTCTTCATGTTCATCCTCATTGGACATCATTCAGCTCCATCTCTCCCGTGGAGCAGATCTCAGAGAGCGAGACCCTTTTGGGACTTACTCAATACTGTTCATGCACCTCTAGGCAGATGCTATCTGCTGAATGAGAGAATGCTTCCGCTCGCATAAACCCCAAAACTGGCGAAGGTCCCCCTAGCTGCTGAAAGGCAGAAGGGACTAAAAATACAGGCGGTCTGGAAGCAGAGCCATGGCTCCCAGTGCCAGCACCACCCAGTTCTCTGATTCCAAATCCCCAGGCACAGAGGCAAACTCACCAGGGCTGGGCAAGGCGTTCTGAAGCCAGCAGACCCTGGGAGAGTTCAGAGACCTATCCTACCCCCATCTGAACCCTCAAACCTGGGCCTCCCAAGTAGTTTGAGGAATGATTACATCAACTCATGTTTGAATCCCAGAACTTTTTCACAGATAAGGGCATGAAGGAAGCCTGGCAACAGCCCCCTAAAGCGGCAGGGATCACTATGCCCAGAGGCCAAAGGGCAAAATGCCAGCCACGTGCCAAGTCTGCTACCAGCTCTCTACATGCATCTGTTCACTTAACCCCAAACGTGCAATGCCATCATCTCCTTTCACAGATAAGGAAACTGAGTCTTGATGCAAAGAGACTGAAAGCACTGGGCGTCCTGCCCCGGTTAGGCAGATTGTAGCAAAGATCTCAGCACACTTGTTTATGGCAGCTCAAGGCTTTGCAGGAGGCAGCTCTGCTCCCACTAGGCAAGTCTCTACAGCAGGAGGCCACAGGGCCTGGCACAGTGCTCACCGAGCAGAGTCAAATCTGGGGTTAGACTTGGCTTTGGTTTGACCCACTGAGCACCACTCCACCCTTCTTGTATGATCTGGAATCCCAACAGGCTCCCAGATTCATCTGGGGGTTCCCTGGGCAATCTTCCTTGGGGTGACCACCCTGCCCTGTTGAATGGGGAAACCTGAAGAAGGCCCAGCCCTACCCCGCTCCGGGTCTCTATGATGCCATGACAAGGGTAGTGAACACCGCTGAGAGACAAGGAGTCCATACTGGGGGCAAGAAGGCTGTACCCTGGCCTGGAAACATGCATTCCTGAGACCAGAGACCAAATCCCCAATCTCCCGTTTCCCCTGCACTCAGCACCCACAAGCAGAATCTGAGCGAAAGGAGGCTGAAGGAGGTCAGCAACAGTGTTCACACAAAATACTTTCATCACCCTCCTCCACAATCCCAGTCCCAGAGATTGTTTAATCTTCAAAACAAAAAAGCAACCAACTGAAAGTCAAAGTCTTTGAACAGAAGAGAAACAATTATCAGTGGCCTTCATGGGGGTTCTGCTGAGAAACACAGCAACAAAGTAGGCCTCTTCCGCACCCCCACACCTCCCTCTGTGTTTCAACTGTGGCCTTGCGGTGAATTATTTATCAATCGACCCCCAATCCCCCCCCCTCACAGCCCCTCAAGCTAAACCAATAGCCTCAGCAGCTCTGGGGCTTGTGTAGCCCAGAGGTCCCCACAGAAAACCTATGACAGTTCCTTCCCCTTTAGGGGGACAGAGTTATGGAACCTGGAGTTATGGAATCGAAAATCCCCGAGTTGCCAGCCTCCTGGGCTACCATAGAAACTGCCCAGAGGACAAAAGGCAAATGCACAGCTGTGGTCTATAAAAATTTCACAGCCTCCCAGGACCCTGCATGGCAGGACCCGCTGCTGCATGGCTCCCATATTGATGAGTGAGTGCATTTGCCACAGTTATTCACAGCTCTCCTGTGCTCTCCCCAAGGCCTCTTTTCAGGGTGTTCTTTTCCTCCTCCAGCAGTTTTTTCTGCACCCTGCCCATTAAAAAAAGGCAGGTGATTTTCTCTGCTCTCTGTGCCCTTTCCCAGCACCAGAAGTTTCCTCATCTGCAAAGATCATGGCTCCTTCCAGCCCAAAATTACAATTTGCTCCTAGATTCTAACTCTGAAGTTCCCAAAAGGAAAAATTCAGATGGAGAAAGTCCTTTCCTATCCCTGCTGCCTCCCAGCCTAGAATCTTACACACACACACACACACACACACACACACACACACACACACACACACACACACACACACACAAAACACACACACACACACACACTGGACACAGCATGGACACAGGCTCAGGGTCCAGGCAGTGGTCAGGCACTCATGCCTGAAGGCTGCAGGCTACATTCATTCCAGGTTGCCTGACCTCTCCGTGTGAGAAAATTCCACTCAAACTGGGTGCCTAAGTACCCTAATAAAATGGTCCATCCTCTGAGATGTTCCTTTATCCCAGTGTTTCCTGTCCATCCTAGCCTGATCTTCTCTCAGACTCTAATAGTTCTGTGAGGCATGGCCAGTCCTCTGGACTCTACCCCAGAAGCAGAAATGGGGTCCCTTTCCACTGGAGCAACACCTCAGTGCATTCTAGCCACCATAAATATGTGTGTAACTCAAGGATAAGCCATCAGAATATTCACTTCCCAAACCTATGCACCGAGGAAACTGTTCACAGGTCCAACTGGGTAAGGCAAAGCACCACTATTCACTTACATGAATATTACTTTTTGATCATTCCCAGAGCAACATAAATCCTTATAAGGTGGTCCTGAGCAAGGAGTCTAAAGGTCCCAATTCATGGCTCATCATGTGACTTCTGTATGAATGTTGCAAAATAAATGCTCAACTCTGTGCTTTTGTGTATTCTGTCATGGAAGAGGGTCTCCTAAGGCCGGAGTGATAGTCAGAGAGTAGGATGCTTGCTTTACATACAGCCAACCTGGGATCAATCTCCATCACCACCTATGGTCCACCTCAGGCTTGATCCCTGAGTACCAAGCTGGAAGTAAACCCTGAACACCACGAAATGTGACCAAAATCAGAAATAAATAAAAATTTTAAAGTGGAAATGGGCCAAGGATGTAGTCAATGAACTAGTTTGTACCTTGCAAGAATGAGAGTTGAGTTTGATTTCCCAACATTGGAAGAAAAAAAAGCAAAAGTCCTTTTCTGGTTTCTTGGGGGAGGGGGGACAGTAGGAGGCTTCTCTGTGGTGCTCAGAGATACATGTACCTGTTGGGGACCATCAAGGTTACAGCCAGTAACACTTAAGGGGCAGGCAGTGCTGGGAACCCCATTTGGGAACCTTTGACCCTGGCCCCAGATTACTTTTAATTAGGAAATGTAAACCAATGTCAATCTTTCATAATGCAAAGAAGGAGAACATAAGGTGACTTTCAAAAAGCAGGGGATACCTACAGATACTTCCTGCACTTCCTTTTCAGTCCTTTCAAATACCTGCCTGACCTTTGTGTAACAGCAGTCCCACTTCTGATGAAAAGCAACTAAGACTCCGAAAAGGTAAGTAACTCACACGATGTCACCCAGCAAATCATGAACTGAGCTGGGGCCCCAGCTCGCTCCTTGAAAAACAAAACTTCACTTCCATCTCACACTAAAGGAAAAAGACCTTAAGGATTCATTAAAGTGGAGAACCAGATAACTCGAGGTGCTGTGAGAATAAGAAACAAGAGACAAGCATGAGAGAGAGCCAAGACCTAACAGCAAAGGAGAGGGGCTATACAGCGGCGCAAGCCTAGGCTGCTTCCAGGGTAACAGCGGCAGGAGTGCCCCAGCGGACATGGCAGAGGAGCAGGAGAAGGTCCCCAGGGGGAGCAAGTGTGAAGGGTGACCTGACACACAGGGTGCCTCTGGAAGGATTTCTGCCCTTTGTCCCTCTCCATATCTACCCACGTTAAAATATAGGCTGCCCTTGGGTTGGAGAGATAGCACGGTGGGTAGGGCACTTGAAAGGCAAACGGCCAACCTGGGTTTGATCAACAGCATCCCATCCTGTTCCCTGATCACCACCAGGAGTAATTCTTGAGTGCAGAGCCAGGATTAACCCCTGAGCATCACTGGATGAGCTAATAAAAGGGTAGGGGAAAGAAATACATGCTGCCATAAGGAAATTGGGTTTGCGTACCATCTCCCCACACTCCTCTCTCTTTGGCCCCTCAACACACATGTGAACACACACACACACACACACACACACACAGCCTTTCCCCCCCCCCCCACTAGATTGCATCTTGATTGCAAATTCTCTGAATCCTCCAAGGGAATTTTTCAGACTCTGCCAAGAAGTGTCTGGGGCAAACTCATGCTCGCTAATTGCTGACCTTGGAGGAGAGTTTGATCCAGTAGACAGCTCTCCCTGAACAGCCGGGAGGCACGAAAATGCCTCCAAAGTTAGGAAAATAGGCATGTGCTTTCAAGGTGCCTCTGCAGTTGCTCCAGGGTGGGAAGGAGCAATAAGGTTCTCCAGAGTCCAACTCCTTCCCCTACCAAGGCAGCCACCTCTGCACATCGCACAAAGGCCCTGCGTGTGGTCAGAGCTCTCCATGGCCCCTGCCCAGGTTCCCTGGCCTCTCTGCACGGAGCACACGCTCCACAGGAAAATCTGGGCAACAAACCAGTGGCTCTGCAAACAACACGCATGCTGCACGGACTCACATGCACTCACATACCCTACATAGCCCAAAGGGGCTAGAAAGGACTGAGCTGCTTCTAGAAATTCAGATGTGAGAAGAGATAAGTCAAAAAAAAAAAAAAAAGAAGAAGAAGAAGAAGAAGCAAGACTTTTCTGACTTGCCATGATGGTCAAATGCTTGAACCTCACATATCCCGCACCCACCCCCGCTCCTGACCACCCAGTCATCAGCTCTGGGCTCCAGCCCCACTTCCCATCTTCCCATGTCTAGCTATGGAAGGTCACCCTAAGCCCCAAACCTAGACAGAGTCCTCCTGCCCTCATTGTCTGCCAGGGTTGAGGAGGGCTGCACAGAGGAGGTGGCACCAGTACAGAACTGAGATCTGACACCTGCTAGGGCAGAATTCTTTGGGTCTTGGGGTAGACAATGGAAGGAGGCTGAAACTTTGTGGCATCCACCTGGCCCCCTTCAAAACACCTGCAGAGCTCAGGCCAAGGACACATGTGCCCTGAATTACCCTCCCATCGCCTCTCTGCCCAAAAGGAGGCACTGTACCCAGGAGTCCAGGATACCCTGGAGGAATAAAGAGCTAGCGCAGTGGAGGGAGAGGGTCTGCAGCGCAGGGCAGGGGGCAGGTGCAAGCTAGAGGCAGGGGCTGGCAGTCTGGAGGGCTTCCAATCCAAGGCAGGGAAGCAGTCTGAACTGGGGGGAAGGCGCTAAAGGGGGCCACCAACCTAGCCCACGGCCAACCGTGGACTCCCTGTGCCCAGCCAGGGTCTGGGCTCTGATCCCCTTCTCCCCACTCAGGGGTGGTGCGCCCCGCTGCCTCTGGGATGGGGTGGGTGGGTGCGCGGGGCGTACTCACAGGCGCTCGGTATTCCGGGGGATGTTTTTGGGGATGGCCCGGAGCCCCGCGCCGTGACAGTCCACCGTGGTGCCGGTGCAGGTGCAGAGGGCGGGGCAGGCCGTGGCCCCCGGGCGCCAGGCGAAGGTCCACAGAAGCAGCAGCCAGAGCCGGGGCGAGCCGAGCCGGGCCGAGGGTCCCCGCCGGAGGGGCGTCAGCGCCATGTCGCCCTCTGTGCGTCCCGATGGCGAGCCGGGCGGCCGCGGCCGCTGACCATGCCCGTGCGGGGCCGCTCCAGGTGCGCTCCCACGACCGAGCACCCCGGAGCGAGCGCGGCGCCCGGGCGGGCCGGGAGAGGAGACACCTGGGGAGGGGCCCGCGACGGTGCGCGGAGGGCGATCGCCCGGGTCTGGGGGTGCTGGGCTGCGCTCGGGGTTCCCGGCTGCCGCGGCGGCTCCCTCGCTCCCTCCTGGCAGCTCCCCCGACTGCCGGCCGCGAGCTGCAAAATGGACCGGCCCCGCGCGCGCGCACACGCAGAAAAAGGCTCAGCCGCACACTCACGCCCGCCCGACACTCATCCATCCATCAATGGGGAGCGCACAGCCAAGGGCCAGGCTCCTCCCCGCAGCCCCCGCCCCGCGCACCGCCTCCCCGACACCCGCCAGCCGCAGTTTCAAAGGTGAAAGCGCGCGCGGGGCCCTTGCCTGGGGATGTGGGGGAGACTGCGGGGCTGGAGGACTCGAGCTGGGAGACCTGCCAGCACCCCCAGGTCCAGACCCCGCAAGCTAAACACACACACCCGCGCGCGCACAGGCGGAGGATGCGCACGTTTCCGCGCACCCCACACCCGCAGACCCAGCTGCTTGCTCTAGGGGGGATGGGGATCTCATTTTTGCCCATAGCATCACTGGGGGTGAAGTGGGGGGCACAGACCAGACGATGACACTGACTTTGTGGGTGGTGGGGACAGCACAATCGATCCAGGTGTCTCCAAGCTGTTGTAGCCTGGCACCTTGAGGGTGGAAACTGTCAAGGTGGAGGGGGGGCTCCCTACAAACCCACTAGATTCTCCTCCCCTTCTCTGTCGGACCCCCCAAAGTTTCCTTGAAGCTAGCAGGACTGGAGGAAGGCTGGCAGGGTGGTGGGAGGTGGGTTCTCTCTCCCGCACTGCTTTCCCTCCGGCTGCACCTCCCAAGCAGGAAGATCATCTTTCCTCCGCCAAAGTCCAGGACAGGGCCATTTGCACCCTGGACGCTGCTAGCTTCAAGATTTAGAACTGTGTGCTGGGCTGGCTGGGGCAGGCGGCTGATCTGGGTTCTGTCTCGAGCACCCAATATAGCCGACCCACAGCACACCAGGAGTGATCCCTGAGCATTGATCCAGGAGTAATGCCAGAGCACTGCCTGGTGTGGCTGAAATAAAAGTGTGAGGTCCAGATGCAGAGTACAAGTGCCTCCTTGAGGTTATGGAGAACTGTGATCTCTGGGGCTCCCCAGACACAGATACCAGTGAGGCACCTGGCTCTAGGCTGCCCACAAGCCTGGCAAGGGCACTTCCCTTTCTGTGCTTCCTCTAGGAAAAGCCAGAAGGAAAGAGGGGTGTCTAGGTTTGCCTTGGAGAGGCAATTCCTGAGGAGGTTTGGTGAGATATTGATAGTAGTGTGTGAGATGTAGACCAACCATATCACCCTCTTGGCCCCAGAAGGTTTGGAGGATCCTGCTATTTTTGTTTTGTTTTGTTTTTATCTGAAAATCATAAAGTTTCCGGTATCTTTGCTGTCATAGTAAAGGACAGTGCCCATACATGGGACGGCAGGTAGTAGGTCACACCTCACTTTTTATCTTTTGTTTTGGAAATTTTCACATACCCCCCATCTGGGATCTCCATCCAGGGCCATAGATCCAGAGGGTTCATTCTGTCACAGGGCTTGAGGAAGGGCTTTCTCGGGCGTCCCCTGTGCGCCTGGAGTGGTGTATAGCACACAGCCAACCCTATTAGATCCCTACATTCCATATGGTCTCTGACTGAGCCCACCAGGGGTCCCCAGTGGGGTTCTCAGAGAACCTCCCACAAATCAGCCCTAGGGGCCTCCTCTCCCTTCTCCCTCAGAGATTCCTCCTCCCCTCCTTCCCTGGCCTGCTCCAGCGCATCTTTGGTCCTGTCCTCCTAGTCTGCTGCTTTGTCTCTCCCGCCCCCTTCTTTGTCCCCCCCCCCTTCTTTTGCTGGAACTCTGCTTACACTGGCTTCTTCCATGACACTCCCTCTGGACACAGTCGTGGCTTCCTTATTTCTTCACACTTTCACTTACCTGCCAACAGCAGCTCTTAAACCTGCCTCAGTGATGCCATCATGACCTGGAAGGGAGCCTCGGAAGCCAAATCCCAGGTGAGGATGCTAAGATGACAGATGAACCTGCCCTGGGGTTCTGGAGGTGGCCAGAAGGGTGGCAGTGGGCAGGGGGCTGCATCATCAGCCCAGCCAATGGCTTCTGAGAGCCACTCATGATCCTAAAATCTTCCAGACGAGGCTGGACAGTGAATCGCACCCAAGAAGTTCCCACCTCCTGGCAAGGCCTGACTTTTCCTATGGGAGGGGGAAAGGAAGGAAAGCCCCCCTCAGACTCAGGACAAAGACCACTCCTCAGTCTGGGAGGCCCTGCCCCAGCCAAGCAGCTCCCTAAATTGGCCCCCATTCCCAGTTTCTCCACCCCAGAATCTGGCTGGCTCCCCAATTCAGGAGGCACCTCACCATGAATGAAGCTGCTCATTAGTGTTCCCGGCACATTGGCTGGTTCAACAACTGCCAGGCCTGCCACAGCCCACCCCGCCCCCAACCTCCCTCAGCAGCCCCCAGTTTGCTCTCATGCCCCTCCCTCTGCCAGTGCTCCCCACCCCCTCCCAACAGTGGGCCACCTGCTCCCTGGCCCAGGCCCTGGAGGCAGGCCTGGCACGTTGCTTCTGCCAGGAGGGCCCTGCCTGCCAAGCCCGCCTCTGCCTACTGGCTGGCCTCAGGACCACCTCCCAGGGAGAGTTGGGGTAGGGTCATCCTATCTCAGCTACGTAAGCCCTTTCTGGTCCCCTCAGGCCTCTCCTTTCCATGTCTGCGAGGGTCCAGAGCTGTGGTGTTGAGTGTGCCCGCTGCTAGGCTTCAGCCAGGCACCACTTAGAGCCTGCCCACTCCATGCACCAAATAAACTCATGGGATACAGTAGGAAACGTGTCCAGGCTCTGGTCACCCCACCCCCTACCAGCCCCCACCGACTTCACCATCTTGTTGAGGTGTCCACTGAGCAGGGGCAGTGCCAGATTAGCACTGGAAGTGAGGCAGACATAGGAGAGGAGTGGTAGGCTCCCTGGAAGAGGAAGCACTTGAGCTGAGCCTCAAAGAATAGGCAGGAATGAGTGACAGCAAAAGGGAAAGAAATGCTTCCTAGGCCAAAGATGCTAAAGATAGGCAGGAGCATAGAGGCTGAGTGGCAGCAAGCAAAATCTGGAGGGTTCCTGGTTCTAGTGGAGAGAAGGGCAGAAAACAGAGATGTTGGGGCCACACTTCAGAGACCCACAGGCAATCATTCTCTGGTTTTAGGGGTTAGAAGAATATGCAGTCCCTTCCCTAGGATGTGCATGTGTGTGTAGATATGTGTAGGTATGTCAATGTGTGTAGGTGTGTGTAGGTGTCTAGGTATGTGTAGGTATATGTATGTGTGTATATGTGTTGATCTGTGTAAGTGTGTAGGTGTGTGATGCTCTAACCCCAGAACCCAGTGATAGCAGTTGCTTCTGGGGAGGGGTGTGGGTGGTGGTAATGGGCAGGTTCTACACACGCACATTCCCCCCCTCTGGCTCCTTACCTTTGTGTGCTGACCCAAGCCCTGGCACAGCTATTCACTCGTGAATGCTGGTTCCTCAAATACATCCCAGACTTTCTTTATCAGAACTGCCACTGTCAGCAGGCCTGGTATCGAGATGGTGTCATTCTGATGCAGACAGTTCCGAGAACCTGATGTGTGGAATGATGTGGATTTGGGCAGGAAGCCTCTGGGGACAGTGAAGAAAGAGACCTGACAGGGACAAAGTGTCTGAAGCCTGCAGCATCCCTCATCTCAGTTGCCTCACGGTTAGCAAAGATGAAACATATCAAAGAGGAAAGAAGCCATGGGGAAAGCATGTGACACTGATTTATTGTAGATTGAGTCACAAAATGTCAGGGCCAGAGGGGGTTAGGTATGATCATATCCCAATGCCGCTGTACAGCTAACAGTTAACTCAGACAAGTGAAATCACCAGCCTACACACACAGCCCAGGCGCAGCGGAGCAAAGCTGGGCATGAGGCTGGGTCTTGCTCAGCCGTGCATCTGGTGCCCAATCTACCCTGGTCCCTTCTTTTGTCCCTACCAACCCCAGATGGACTCAACCCAGGACCCCTTAATCTATGCAAGACTCAAGCTTCTTTCTTATTGGTCTCTAAGCTTTGCACTATACTCAAATGTGAAGGAGGCCAGACTGCATGAGGGCCCCAGCATGAGAAGGGACAAGCTCCTAGACCTGAGATCCTTTATATTTTTTAAAGTGCTGAGTTACCATATGTAACTTTTCTGACAGAAAAGAAGCATTGGCAGAGATAGAAAATGCAGGGAGAGGGGGTCTGTGCAGGCAGCAATTTGCCTGTTCATTTATCACACTGATGGCCTAGCCACTATGAACTAACCATTCATAACATCAGATTTTTGCTTGAGGCTCACTGGGCTTCTTGTATCTTATTCATAGTTTCTATTAAATTCAAAAAAATTCCTGCCATGAGTCTTTTATAAAATATGTCAGGGGCTGGCTGGAGCAATAGCACAGTGGTAGGGCATTTGCCTTGAATATTTCCATCTCATATGGTCCCCCAAGTCTGCCAGGAGTGATTTCTGAGCACAGAGCCAGGAGTAACCCCTGAGCACTGCAGGGTGTGGCCCAAAAACAAACAAAAAAAAAGTTATGTCAGACCATAGAAATAGTATAGGGCTTAAGACACTTACCTTACACATAACCAATCCTGATTTTTTGTTTTTGTTTTTGTTTTTGTTTTTGTGGTTTTTTTGGGTCACACCCGGCAGTGCTCAGGGGTTATTCCTGGCTCCAGGCTCAGAAATTGCTCCTGGCAGGCACGGGGGACCATATGGGGCGCCAGGATTCGAACCGATGACCTCCTGCATGAAAGGCAAACGCCTTACCTTCATGCTATCTCTCCGGCCCCACCAATCCTGATTTGACTCTTGGCACTACTTATGGTCACCTGAGCACCACTAGGGGTGAGCCTTCATCAGTTAGCTCCTGAGCACTGATGAGTTATGACCCAGTCCTCCCCCAAAAAATATAGCCCTTATCTTTCCTCTCCTTTGTGGGCCCCATATATATCTATCAGGCCACTTAAATTCATCCATAACTTATTAAATATTCACCTTATTCAGTCTTGTGTCTATTTTATCTTGCTGTCTAGCAATTGTGTTTTCAAGTTCATTAATCTTTTCTTCAGCAAGGTCTCTTCTGCTTCTTGTTCTATCCAGTGCAACTTTTATCTTAAAGATATGGGTTTCATCTCTAGAATATCATTTTGTATATCCTAAGTGTTGTGTATGTAAACATTTTAATGGGATTATTATGTTACTGACCCTACCCTGATCGGTGATTGTGCCCTACCCTAGGGTGTGACCTGGCGTTCTGCTCCCACCCTAGGGTGGCACCTGATTCTGCTCCCACCATTGGGTGGTACCTGATTCTGGGGCATAAAAACAAGGGTCTGTTGAAGGTGAGAGGCTTTTTGTCCTGGACCTATTATTAGGCCTTTTGGCTTCGGCCTCTTCACGGAATAAAGAGCTGTTTTCTTCGAAAGCCTGACTGCCTCCTGGCTTTCTTCCCGCTGCAATCACCTCAGAACCGCGTACTGAACAGGGTAACAGACGTGTGGCCCAAGCTGGAAGAGAAAGGCCTCATCCTCCATCCCTCCATCAGTCAACCTCTTCAGGGGCTGACTTGCAACACCTAAGTACTATCTTTACTTTCACCCTTCCCTTTGCTGTTATTATTGCTGTTACAATGCCAGAGATTTCGCATACTTTTGTATGATTCTCATATGGAAGGGGGTTAACATTGGTTCCCATTTATTTTCTTAGTATGTTTACCACTGCCTCTACCTTCTTGTGCATACATAATACAGACATCATGACTTCGCCTGCAATGTTATAATCTGTGTTATTTCTGGATCACTTGTTTTTACCTCTTCCTGAATCTCATTTTTCAACTAATTTGTATCTGATAATTGGAGGTTGAATACCAGAAATTATTTTGAACTTTACCTTATTGGATGCTGAATATTCTTGTGGTATTTTTGTGGGAGAGTGGGCCATACCTAGAGGTGCTCTAGACTTCCTCCTGCCTCTGTGCTCAGGGCTTACTTGAGGCAGTGCCCAGAGGACCATATGTGGTACAGAGACTGCATGCATGCAAGTCCCTTACCACTGTACTATCTTGCCCAATATTCTGTCTTTTAAAAAAATGTGGTTTTGTTCTAAAACATAACCCTTTCAAGACTTGCTCTTAGCTCTCAAACTTTCTTAGGCTGGACCTTAGTCCTCAACTTATTACCCCTTGTTCATCAGTGTCCCTCTGGTAACTGCACAAGCCCCTCTGGACCCCAAGGTTTTCCTCTCTGGCTGATACATACACCAAATCTCCCCAACTCTTACAGTTGCACCAATGACTGTTTGGCCTACTCCATTTCAGGGAAACTTTCCTGGCTTCAGAGAGTTTACAACCTAGCTTTACCAGGGCTTAGGGCAGCTGTGGCACTGCAGAAAGGCACTATAGAAAGGCACAGCCTACAGGCCCCTGTTCTCTCTCTCTCTCTCTCTCTCTCTCTCTCTCTCTATCTCTATCTCTTTCTCTCTCTCTCTTTCTCTCTCTCTCTTTATCTATCTATCTATCTCTTTCTTGCTCTCTCTTTCTTTTTCTCTCTTTCTCTCTTTCCCCTCTATCTCTTTCTCTCTTTTCTCTCTCTCCCCTCTCTATCTCTTTCTCTTTTCTCTCTCCCCCCCTTTCTCTCCAACAATTTCCTTTTGTCTCCTCTGCAAAACCAAGTCACCTTGACTTTGACTTTACAACTCAGCTTCAAGCCAGGTTCTACCTGGGGGAGGGGGGCCTCCTACTCTGTGGCCTGGAAGCCCTATCAAGCCTGCAAGTCTGGGCAACTGTAGGGCTTACTACATTTGTTTTCCTTCTGGAAGTAAGGGTTGCTTTATACTGCAAGTTGTCCAGTATTTTAAAATTGGGAGAAATGAAGGAATAGAGGCACATCTGAAGGAGCTAGAGGCCAAACTGAGAGCCTAGAGGCAGTGCATGGGTCAGCTGGGGATCCCTAAGCAGAGCCTCAGCTAGAAGAGTTACTAGGTGTTCCCATTATGGGGGGACATGAAGAGTAGTTTGAACAGAGACTGGCAAGGTGCTGATATTTCAGTGGTGGCTGCCATGTGCCATCCGGGACAAGAAGTTCAAAAGATGAGACTGTCTGTCTTTCATTGTGTCTCTACCTTGTGATCAGAGGTCTGAGCACTGGGCCTCAGCAGGTCTGTCCCTGGAAGGAAGTCTGGGGGAGAACCCAATGTAGACTGTCCTCAGGCCCCCTCTCATAGCATCTATGTCCACCTGGCCAGAAAGCTGACACTGTTTTATAGTGACCACCATTTCATACATTCAAAATGTATTTTTGAGGAACCAAAAGTGAATAGGAAGTATTTGCCTTGCACACAGACAACCTGGGTTTGATCTTCTGGACTCTATATGATGCCCCAAGCCCACTAAGAGTGATCCCTAAACCAGAACCAGGAGTAAGTACTGATCACCATCAGGTATGGCTCAAATAAACAAGTATTTCTGAGATGCAATAGGGACAAGGGGTTGACCCACATGAGCAATAGCTAACTCAAGAGACCAACAAAGATTTCCAGGAATGTGCATAAGCTAAGATCTAGCAAACAATTAGGAATTGGCTGGTGAGGCAGGAGTGAGGCAAGGTTCCAGACAGAGGGAACTGATTCAAAAGCAAGAGGCAGGCCTTTTGGCATGACTGGAAATGAACATTTTAGGAGAGAGATAGGATGGATCAGGGAGGGGTTGTCCCATGAGTAGAACATTGCTGAGAGAAATTGGCTGAATGCAGAGGGGAAAGGAGGACTCGCTTGCAGCTTTCCGCTGAGGTAAAGGAATGAAATAGAAGGAATGGTCAGTTTTCTCTCTCCTCTGCTTAGCCTTTAACCCCCTTCTGTCTTCTGTAGCACATCAAATAAAAAGGGCCTCTTTGGAACTACATCACATACCCAAACACATAGTGACAAGGAGAAGGCAGTTTTTCCCTCTGAGCCAGCCTGCAGGCCTCTCAAATCCAAAATGACAAAAATAGGCATTAGAGAACCCATTAAGTCCCCAGTCCTGGGACCCTCCATTGGAAAAATTATACTAACATGGAGCCAGAGAGGTTGTTCAGTGAGCTGGAACAACCTTCTTTTGGGTGGACGTGAAGAGGAGATTGGGTCTGTATCCAACAGTGCTCAGGGCTTCTTCAAAGCTTACTCCTGGTTCTGTGTTCAGGGATCACTCCTGGCAAGGCTCAGAGGACCAAATAGTGTCCAGGCAAGGCACCTCTGTCATATCTCTCTGGTCCTAGAAATAAAAATCTTTTTCTTTTTTTGTTTTTGGGTCATACCCGGCAGCGCTCAGGGATTACTCCTGGCTCAGAAATTGCTCCCGGCAGGCTTGGGGGACCATATGGGATGCCGGGATTCAAACCACCGTCCTTCTGTATGCAAGGCAAATGCCTTACCTTCATGCTATCTCTCCAGCCCCAGAAATAAAAATCTTTTTTTTTTTGGGGGGGGGGGGTTGGACCACACCCGGCGGTGCTCAGGGGTTACTCCTGGCTGTCTGCTCAGAAATAGCTCCTGGCAGGCTCAGGGGACCATATGGGACACCGGTATTCGAATCAACCACCTTTGGTCCTGGATCGGCTGCTTGCAAGGCAAACACCGCTGTGCTATCTCTCCGGGCCCAGAAATAAAAATCTTAACAGCTCACAAAGACTTTACTTTTGCCTTTAAATT
This sequence comes from Suncus etruscus, assembly GCF_024139225.1. Lineage (NCBI taxonomy): Eukaryota > Metazoa > Chordata > Mammalia > Eulipotyphla > Soricidae > Suncus > Suncus etruscus. The sequence goes on from NC_064864.1 coordinate 40,978,871, forward strand.
TTCAAGGTCTGTGTTATTCTAAGAGCTTTATATTTTAAGTCGTTTCCTCTTTCCAATAAACTTGTAAGACAGATACTATTTTTATATGCTTGAAGCTGGAAATATGAAGAGGTCTAGTAACTTACCCAAAGGTAACACAGCACATGTGTGGTAGATGAAAAAAAAAATGAGAATGAAATCTGCCAACTGGGGAGACGTGAAATGGGAAGGAAAGTACAAAGTGTCTTCTGCTGCATTGGCAAGTGGTGAGCCTATCTCATAAAAAGAAAAAGAAAAAAAAAAAAAACCAAAACTAGGCCAGAGATGGTACAGCAGAGAAGGTGCTTGCCTTGCACACAGCCAATCTGGATTTAATCCACAGTACCCCATATGCTCAGCAACTCCTGAGCAAAGAGACAGGAGAAAGAACTGAACACTTCTAGGTGTGCCCCGCATGCCCCATGGGAAAAAAAAATAGCAAGACTTGGACAGCAACTTGGCTAACTCATGAATGTGAGGTCCTGGTTCCAATCCTGGCACTGCAAAAAATTAATATATAAATAAGTAAGATTTTATTTAAAACTTGTCATTGGAATTATACATTCATGAAAAATATATTTAACAGTATTATAAATCCTAGTATCCCAATTAAAAATTGTTTTTAAAACAAAAACTGGTAAGAGTGATAGTTAGGGAAAAGATCAGTGAAGAGAACATTTCTGTTGACAGACAGTATGTCATTGGTTTTGGAGTTTTCTTCTCCCGTTTTTCTTTGCTCCTTCTGCCAAATGAATGTTTGGAGGTCTATTTAAGCAAAATGACCTTGTCTTGTCTTCAGATACGAAGGGTGGATCTTCCCATCCTAAATTCAGGAGTCCTCAAACAGGCAAAGTCCCATATGACTTTACATACACAAATCATATCCTAAAACGTCAAATAAAGCTAATTACATATATACATACACATATATAAATGTTTCAAAGCACACCATAATGGTGTGGAAATATAGGTGATATGTTTGTTTATTGTCTTGGGGTGCCCAGGGATTTTCATGTACAAAGAAAATAATCTACTACCCACAATAGCTTCAGTAAGCTTTTTTTTTTTTTTTTTTTTTTTGTGGTTTTTGGGTCACACCCGGCAGTGCTCAGGGTTTTTTCCTGGCTCCGTGCTCAGAAATTGCTCCTGGCAGGCTCGGGGGACCATATGGGATACCGGGATTCAAACTGATGATCTTCTGCATGAAAGGTAAGCACCTTATCTCCATGCTATCTCTCCGGCCCCCTCAGTAAGCTATTTTTTAGCCTCTTTTCCTTTATTTTGCAGGAAGATGAGGCCATACCTGACGGTGCTCAGGGCTGACTTCTGGCTCTGCACTCAGAGATCACTCCTGATTAAGTTTGGGGAACCATATGCCGTGCTGGCTTTTAAGCCCAGATCAGCTGCATGCAAAGCAAGTGTTCTGCCCTCTGTTCTATGTCTCCATCCCATAGTCTCTTCTTTTATTTTCTCTGTTGTCCAAATTTTTTACAATAAACAGATTATAGCCCTGCCCCCCCCAGAAAAAAATGCCCTCATATTGGGGCTGGAGAGATAGCACAATGGTAAGGCGTTTGCCTTGCATGCAGAAGGATAGGTGGTTCGAATTCCGGCATCCCATATGGTCCCTCGATCCTGCCGGGGGCGATTTCTGAGCATAGAGCCAGGAGTAGCCCCTGAGCGCTGCAGGGTGTGACCCAAAAACCAAAAAAATAAATAAAAAATAAGCCCTCAAATTTTGGAAATAATTATTAGTTACTAAGTCTATTATTATGAACACATTATATTTAATTTCATATACCACATGTAATGATTTTATGAGCAAACGAAATATTCAATGATACGTTTTACATTCCTGCACAGACAGAGCCGTGTAAACTGCAAAGGGGGTCTGGAACAGAAGCAGTGGCTGGTGTGAATTATCAAGAGCATCTTCATCTTCAAGGAGATGGAGCTTCCACGAGAAGGCGCCAGGGCCCACAGTGAGCCAGCATTGGAAAGTTCCCGCTCATTGGGCACAGTGGTTCTGTTTGGAGTGATAAATAGGTTTTGGAAATGGGCGAACGATGTGCAGCACTATGAACTGCAAACACAATTAACGCTACTGAATTGTATACTGAAAAAAACGATTGAGAGCCAGAGTCATGATGCATTAGCAGTAGATGTTAGTCTTGCACATGCCAGCCACATTTGTTCCCCAGCACCACATATGGTCCCTTGAGCACATAGCACAGAGCCACAGAGCCCTGAGCACTGCTGGGTGTGGCCTAAAAACAAAAAAGGAAGGGAGGAAGGAAGGAAGGGAGGAAGGAAGGAAGGAAGGAAGGAAGGAAGGAAGGAAGGAAGGAAGGAAGGAAGGAAGGAAGGAAGGAAGGAAGGAAGGAAGGAAGGGAGGGAGGGAGGGAGGGAGGGAGGGAGGGAGGGAGGGAAGGGAGGGAGGGAGGGAGGAAGGAAGGAAGGGAGAGAGGGAGGGAGGGGGAAGGACGGAGGGAGGGAGGGAGGAAGGAAGGAAGGGAGAGAGGGAGGGAGGGAAGGAGGGAGGGAGGGAGGAAGGAAGGAAAGGAGAGAGGGAGGGAGGGAAGGAGGGAGGGAGGGAGGGAGGGAGGGAGGAAGGAAGGAAGGAAGGAAGGAAGGAAGGAAGGAAGGAAGGAAGGACGGAGGGAGGGAGGGAGGGAGGGAGGGAGGGAGGAGAAGAAAAGAAGGAAGGAAGGAAGGAAGGAAGGAGGGAGGGAGAAAGGAAGGAGGTAGGGAGGGGAAAGAAGGAAGGAAGGAGGGAGGGAGGGAAGTAAGGAGAGAAAAGAGGAAAGGGAGGAAGGGAGGGAGAAAGGGGAGGGAGGAGGGGAGGGAGGGAGAGAGGGGGGAGGAGGAAAGAAAGGAAGGAGGAAAAGGAGTGAAGGGAGGGAAGGAGGGAAGGACAGAGCTCAGTCAGTAGTAGAGAATCCCCTCAAGTCATGAGGGGACTTTGGGTTTGCCTTGTTTGTGCTTGTGTGAGAGAAGTGGGGGTTAGAAACAGAGAGATATCAAACTTTATTTTGCACATATATATTTACCATCAATTTATTAAAAGCAATGCCCGCTCGGATAAGGGTGAGGTGGTGATCACTGAAATCTGGAGAGGGTTCCCAAGACAAATATATGATGGAATCAGCCATAATAGAACGCCCAGAGGTTAAACCCCAGCCCATCAGGGCATACGGCCAATCGGATTCGAACCCAGGCCACCTCGACCAAACCCTGTCATTTTGTGCCCCTCAGGACCCCGCGGGCATCTGGGCACCCCCTGGCACGGAGACCCCAGGCTTGGCGCACGGGGCCCTGCATCCTGTCGGGCTCCGGCGCCTGTGGGGCTGCCTCGGGGTGACGGTGACGGATGTCGACAGTCTTCGCAAGGAGCCTGGGGGCCCGCGGAGGGCAGGACAGGCTGGAGGCGCTGGGTATCCAGGGAGGGCAGCAGGAATTTCTGAAACGGATGGTGAGGTTCTTTGGGCCGCTGCCAAGCCAGTATGGGCCAGGGAGGGTCGCTGGTCCTCGGGCGCCTGGGGGACATCCATCACCTGGTACCCGGGGTCCTGGGAGGGTCCGGAGCCACCGGAATGGGCGCTTTGGCCGGTCCCGGAGGGAAGGCTGAGGGCCGAGGGCGGGCCGGGGGCCATCTGCTCATGCAATGGGGGGAGCAAACGGGCACCGTGCGCTTTTGTTGCTCGGATCCGAAGGGCGCCTTTGCACAAACGGGAGTGGGAGCCGCCCCGAGGCCCTGCGAGGGGTCTGTGCCATCTGCTAGAGGCTCGGGGCAGCGAGGGGAAGGCCCGGCTCTACCAGCGTTCGGCCGACTTGGCCTCAGTTTCCCCCATAGGGCCGCTTGCTGAGCGCCCCAGCAGAGCACGTCTCCAAAGATGCGGCTCCCCATTTCTGCCGAGGAGGAATCCTGAACCCGTGACCCAGGGTCTCGAAATCCTTCCGGACCGAGCAGAAAAGCTCTCCCTGTTCCCCCTCCCCATTCCGTGCTTTGCATACCGAGCTGTTCTGGGTACCGACTGGGGGTCCCCGCCTTCCTGTCAATCAGCTGCCAGCACCTGGACCCGCATAGCCTCCTACTAACTAGATGCTCAGTAAATGGGAAAAGGGACGTTTCTGCCCCCGCAGCTTTAATCCCACTCAGTGTCCCGGCCCCAGGACGCAGGGAGGGGAAGGGAATTGGCCTCAGATCTCGGGAAGGAAAAGAACTTCCAGCATCTACTTACTATCTAGATTCTGTTTTCTTACATTCAGGTTGGTCAATAAATAGTCGTTGTGCATCGCCATAAGCAAGGCCCTTTGGCTCTGAGACAGCAAGTGTGACCCTTATTCAAAGTATAGGCAAATTTATAAGTCTGACATTTTCTACAGCCAGAAGTACCAAAGCATTATACAGATTTAATGTGATCCCCTTAAAAATACCCATGACATTCTTCAAAGAAGTGGATCAACACTTAGGAAGTTCATCTGGAACAATAAACACCCTCGAATAGCTAAAGCACTCCTAGGGAAAAGGAAAATGGGAGGCATTACTTTCCCCAACTTTAAACTGTACTACAAAGTAATAGTTATCAAAACAGCATGGTATTGGAATAAAGACAGACCCTCAGATCAGTGGAATAGGCTTGAGTTCTCAGACAATGTTCCCCAGACATACAATTACTTAATTTTTGACAAAGGAGCAAGAAATCCTAAGTGGAGCAGGGAAAAAACCTCTTCAACAAGTGGTGCTGGCAGAACTGGTTAGCCACTTGCAAAAAAGCGAATATAGACCCCCAGTTAACATCATGTACGAAGGTAAAATCCAAATGGATTAAAGACCTTGATATCAGACCTGATACCATAAGGTATATAGAACAACACGTCAGTAAAACACTCCATGACATTGAGACTAAAGGCATCTTCAAGGAGGAAACTGCACTTTCCAAACAAGTGGAAGCAGAGATCAACAGATGGGAATACATTAAGCTGAGAAGCTTCTGCACCTCAAAAGAAATAGTGCCCAGGATACAAGAGCCACTCACCGAGTGGGAGAAACTATTCACTCAACACCCATCAGATAAGGGGCTAATATTCAAAATATACAGGGCACTGACAGAATTTTACAAGAAAAAAACATCTAATCCGATCAAAAAATGGGTAGAAGAAATGAACAGACGCTTTGATAAAAAAGAAATACAAATGGCCAAAAGGCACATGAAAAAATGCTCCTCGTCACTAATCATCAGGGAGATGCAAATCAAAACAACAATGAGATACCATCTCACACCACAGAGATTGGCATACATCACAAAGAATGAGAACAATCAGTGCTGGAGGGGATGTGGAGAGAAAGGAACTCTTATCCACTGCTGGTGGGAATGCCATCTAGTCCAACCTCTATGGAAAGTGATATGGAGATTCCTCCAAAATCTGGAAATTGAGCTCCCATTCAACCCAGCTTTTCCACTCCTAGGGATATACCCTAAGAACACAAGAACACAATACAAAACCCCCTCCCTCACACCTATATTTATTGCAGCACTATTCACAATAGCCAGGCTTTGGAAACAACCAAGATGCCCTTCAACAGACGAATGGATAAAGAAACTGTGGTACATATACACAATGGAATATTATGCAGCCATCAGGAGAGATGAAGTCATGAAATTTTCCTATACATGGATGTACATGGAATCTATCATGCTGAGTGAAATAAGTCAGAGGGAGAGAGAGAGAGAGACGCAGAATAGTCTCACTCATCTATTGGTTTTAAGAAAAATAAAAGTCATTTTTGCAACAATCCTCAGAGACAATGAGAGGAGGGCTGGAACTTCCAGCTCACTTCATGAAGCTCACCACAAAGAGTGGTGAGTGCAGTTATAGAAATAACTACACAGAGAACTACCATAATCATGTGAATGAATGAGGGAACTGGAAAGCCTGTCTGGAGTACAGGTGGGGGTGGGGTGGGATGGAAGGAGATTTGGGACATTGGTGGTGGGAATGTTGCACTGGTGAAGGGGCTGTTCTTTACATGACTGAAACCTAATTACAATCATATATGTAATCATGATGTTTAAATAAAGGGAAAAAAGAATTCAATTCAAACTCTTCGTATAAAAATTTATTAATATATATATATATATTTTTTTTTTTTTAAGCAGCAAAGAGCTGAATTTGGAAGAGTTCTCTTTTCTTCCTTAGAAATTATTTTCTTCTAGGAACTGGAGTTTTTGCCTTTCATGTGGCAGGCCCAGATTCAAACCTCGGCATCCTCTATGCCCCCCCAAACCTGCTAAGAGGAATTCTTGAGAACAGAGTCAGGAATAACCCTGAGCACCACTGGGTGTGGCCAATAAATAAATAAATATATATATACATTATATATATAGATATATATTCTTTCTAGATGCTGGGGCAATAGTAAGAAGGTAGAGGGTAGAGCTCTTGCTTGTAAGTGGCCACCAGGGTTTGATCCCCAGCATCCCCACTGGTCCCCCAAGCCTCATTAGCCAGAAGTAACCCCTGAACGTCATTGGGTATGACCTAAAAAATAAGCCCCTCCATAAAGAGAAATAAATTACTCCCTTCTAAATAGGAAAGAAGCAACAAAATAGTTTTCAGCATAGAGATCAGTGAATAAGACCATTCCCTGGGCTTTCTCCCAGCGAACCCAGAACAAACCTGGACCTGGTTCTCTCATGGGGCAGCTAAAGAGATTAACTCTGGAGAAACTTTTGCTCTCTCCAACATGTATTTCTCCCTTTCCTCACACTTTCTTTCCATTTTATCTTCAATAAAAAATAAAATACCTTTTACTCACTAAAAAAGACATCTGGCAAATTTCCCTCAAAAATCCAGCAAGAATTGAAATAAACTTGGTTTATATTAAAGTACATAAAGCCAAAGTTCAATTACAGGATTTAAATCATGAAGCACCAGGAACCAGTGGGCTGTGCAGCCATTTCAGGGTTGCATCTCTTTACTCTCATTCTCCTGCGGCTCCCAGTGGAGCCCTGAACCCAATGTGAACCCTTTGTGAGTAGGATCTAGCCCAATGGTGTTTACCCCTCAGCCAGGAATGCCTCCCTGCATGAAGAATAGAGAGACTGTACCTTCACTCTGTGGCTGCTATAACCATAGACTACAGATTAGAGGCCTGAATAGTCAGTTTTCATGATTTCAAGAGGCTACAAGACCGGAGATCAAGCTACGTATAGGGTTGGGTTCTAGTGAGTTCCCTCTTGCCAGCTCATGGGCCATTTACTGCCCATGACAAAGGACTTGCTGATGCCTCTTTTGCTTCTAGACTAATCTCACCCCTGAGCTCTGCTCACAGGACATTACCTAAACCTAATCACCTTCCAAAGACTCCATCTTCCAACACCATCACACTGGAGGCGTGTGATGGCTTCTGTGGGGGTGTGGGGAGAGACACTCAAACATTTTGGTCCATTATAATACCATACAGAAACAAGTGATTTAGTCCACCAAAGACATGCACAAGAATGTTTCTAGGGCCGAAGAGACAGTACAATTAGATATGCCACTTTTCTTGCACACAGCATATCGATACTTTGTTCTATCCCCATCGCCTCATTTGGCCCTAGACCATCTCCAAGAGTGATTCTTTTATTATTTTTTCTTTTGTTTTTTTGGGTCACACCCAGCGGTGCTCAGGGATTATTCCTGGCTCTACGCTCAGAAATCACTCCTGGCAGGCTCAGAGAACCATTTGGGATGCCGGGATTCGAACCACCATTCTTCTGCATGCAAGGCAAACGTGTTACCTTTATGCTATCTCTCTGGCCCCCAAGAGTGATTCTTGAGCACAGAGCCAGTAGTTAGTCCTGAGCATTTCCAAATATGATCCAACCCCCCCCCCTTTCCCTCTACAACAAAGAACATTTATAGAAGCTTCATTAATGCCAAAACTTACAAATGACTCAAATTTTCATCAGCAGAACAGGAAAACAAATGGTGAGGCCTGAGTGATAGCACAGTGAGTAGGGCATTTGACTTGCACGAGGTTGACATGAATTCAATCCTTGGCATCTCATATAGTTCCCTGAGTCTGCCAGGAGAAACTTTTGAGTGCAGAGCCAGGAGCAAACCCAGAGCATAGCCAGGTGTAGCCCTAAAAAGAAAAAAAGAAATGGTGGTGTGGCCATACCATGATTTAACCAGTAAGAATATGCCTCCTGACAATATGAATGAATCATGTTTACTGAGTGAAAGAAGACAGGCAAAAGAGGACATAAAATTGCTTTTTGTTCATTGATAGGAAATAAAATGTAAACTAATGTTTGGTGATGACAGTCAGAATAGAGCATCATTTCTTTGAGACAGAAGTGACAGGAGATAGAGCAGAGACAGGTTTTAAACAAAATTGGGGTTTTCCCCCCAATTAAATCACATAAGATACAGAGTCAACAGCAACAGCCTGCTTGCAGGGCAGATCGCTCCGCATTTAATGGTATGCTGAAACTAGAGGATGCTCCACATCAGCCTGACATCGATGAAAGAAATGCATAGAATCCAGAATCTTTAAATATAAGAACCTGATACCAACAATAGCTAAAGTGTGAAAAAGTTTTACCAGGACCACGGAGAATTACTTGGGTTGGACAGTCAGGTATGCCTGGCACCCAAAGTCGGTCTTATACCAATAAACTTCTGGGTGAGTCCTTCTTGTAATCAGGCCAAGGATTTTTTTTCGTTTTCCCCATATTTTTCTGGACCTATGCAAACAATGGCAATTGCCACTATCACACCTTTACTATATTTTTTTACTCTTATCCTTTAAGGAAAAAAAAAACAATTTACTGAACTTAAAAACAAATAACTGTAGTAGAATGCCTGTCTCGAATACAGGCAGAGGATGGAAAGGGGGGAGGAGGGAATGTTACACTGGTAAAGGGGGATGTTCTGTTTATGACTGTAACCCAACTATAATCATGTTACTTAAATAAAAAATATATTTTAATAAAAGATTCAGAGTCAAAAATTATTGATAATTAAGTTTCAGTCACCCATCTCTTCACCATCAGTTTCCCCTGTTACCCTCCCATCACCTCACCCCATCCCAGCCTGCCCCTCTGATGGTAAACACTTTTTTTCTTCCTCTCTGTCTCTTCTTTCTCTTTTCCTTTTTCCTTATTAGGCACTGTGGTTTGGAACACTATTAATGAAAAGGTATCATACATCTCACTTTACTTTCTTTCAAATCCCAGTTTTTGCCAAGAGTGATCATCCCCAACTATTATTGTCATCTGTTTTAACTATATTTCCCACCCATAATTTCTGGTGTCTTTCAGTATTATTTTCATACTATGTATTTTTTATACCCCACAGATGAGTGTAATTATTTTACTCAGAAAATTTCATGACTAAATTTTCCTAACAGATACATAATATTCCATTGTGTAGATGTATCACAGTTTCTTTATCCATTCATCTGTTCTTGGACACTTTGGTTGTTTGCAGATTCTACTGTGAATAGTGCTACAATGAACATAGTAGTGAAGATATCTTATTTGTATGTATTGTTGGACCCCTAGGGTGTATTTGTATGAGAGGAATTGCTGGATCATATGGAAACTCAATTTGAGGAAAATCTTTTTTTTTTTTTTTTTGGTTTTTGGGCCACACCCGGCGGTGCTCAGGGGTTACTCCTGGCTGTCTGCTCAAAATAGCTCCTGGCAGGCACGGGAGACCATATGGGACACCGGGATTCGAACCAACCACCTTTGGTCCTGGATCGGTGCTTGCAAGGCAAACGCTGCTGTGCTATCTCTCCGGGCCCTGAGGAAAATCTTTAATGTTTTCCAAAAAGACTGTACAGTCAACATTTCCCACCAATAGTAAATGAGAGTCCCTTTCTACCCTATTCACACCAGCACTGACTGTTCTTGTTCTTTTTGATATTTGCCAGTCTCTGTGATATAAGATAATATCTTATTGTTGCTTTAATTTGCATGGCTCTGATGATTAATGATGTGGAGTATTTTTCTTTCTTTCTTTTTTTTTCTTTTTTTGGTTTTTGGGTCAAACCTGACAGTGCTCAGGGGTTACTCCTAGCTCTGTGCTCAGAAATCACTCGTGGCAGGCATGGGGAACCATATGGGATGCCGAGATTTGAACCATCATTCATATTGGATAGGCTCCTTGCAAGGAAAACACCCTACTGCTGTGCTAGCTCTCCAGCTCCCATGTGGAGCATTTTTCATGTGTCTTTTGGCCAATTATATTTCTTCTTTGAGGAAGTTTCTGTTCATCTCCTCTTCCCATTTTCAGAGCCAGTTTTTTATTTTTATCTAGGTGATGGGAATGTGTGTGTGTGTGTGTGTGTGTGTGTGTGTGTGTGTGTGTGTGTGTGTGTACTAAGCTATACACACACACCTTTCTGTCAGCTTGGTTATAAAAATGAAAGTATTCTCAAACACCATCTTTCCCTTCCCTGGAACTTTTACCTCTTTAAATGGGTAATTTTGGAATTTATCTCCAGGCCTTATAAAAATATCTTTAACAGCTTGAATCACTGTTTAATTTCAGCATACAAAAAAACAGAGACATAGGGGCCAGAGTAGTGGCGTGGAGCGGTAAGCCGGCACTAGTCTAGGACAAACCGCGGTTCGATCCCACGTTAGCGCATAGCCAGGAGTAACCCCTGAGCATCACTGGGTGTGGCCCAAAAACAAACAAACAAACAAACAAAAAAACAGAGACATGGACTGGAATGATTGCTCAACAGGCTGAGTATTGCTTTGCATGCTAGAGACCCAGTTTCCATACCTGACACCTCATAACTCCCACACACCATAAGGAGCACTCCCAAGCATAGAGCCAGAAGTCCCTGAACAACCTGTGTGTGGCCCAACAAAAGAAGGAAGAAAAAAGAAAAGAAAGAAGCAGCAAACAAAAAAGGAACACAAGGGCTAGAGTGGTAGTACAGCAAATAGGGTGCTTGCTTTGCACACGGCCAACCCAGGTTCTATCCCTGGCATCCCATATGGTCCCCTGAACCCGACATAAATGATCCCTGAGCACAGAGCCAAAAGTAAGCTCTAAACAGAATCAGGTGCATCCCAAAAATAGGAAACACAGAAAAGATTCCAAGCTTCCAAAAAGAGTAAATAATGTGACTTACAAAAAGCTAAGAAATAAAATGGCCCTGAGTCATCTCAATGGGAGCACTGGAACATGGAAGGCTGTAGAATAGTCCCTTCAAAATTCTGAATGAGGATTAGGGATGTGACTTGACAATGAAGCACTGATGTTGTGCGTGCGCACGCGCACACACACATTCTGGATGAGAATGGTCCCCTACTTAAAGTTCTATGCACAGATATATTAAAAAGTAAGATAAGCACAGCTTTTGGAGCTGGAGCTCAACAAATAGCTCAACAAACTGAGCACATGCTTTGCAGGCAGGAAGTCTAGGTTCCATCCAAAACACCACATGAACCCCCAAGCATTGCTAAATACCCTAAATACTGCTGGGTGTGAGTCACAAAAGAAGAGATTTCAGATGTTGAAGATTTAAAATTCCTGGCCCTCATGTATCCTTTATCAAGAAACTCTTAGCAGGATTGAGAGGATAATACAGTCAATAGGACGCTTGCCTTGTACACAACCAGCATCCCATATGGTCTCCTGAGCACTACTCGGCATTAATTCTTTAGTGTATAGCTAGGAGTAAAACTGAGAATCACCAGTTGTAGCAAATAGATAAATAAATAGAAAGAAAAGAAAAAGAAAGAAAGAAAGAAAGAAAGAAAGAAAGAAAGAAAGAAAGAAAGAAAGAAAGAAAGAAAGAAAGAAAGAAAGAAAGAAAGAAAGAAAGAAAGAAAGAAAGAAAGAAAGAAAGAAAGAAAGAAAGAAAGAAAGAAAGAAGGGGAGGGAGGGAGGGAGGGAGGGAGGGAGAGAGGGAGGGAGGAAAAGAGGAAGGAAGGAAGGAAGGAAAGAAGGAAGGAAGGAAGGAAAGGAAGAAAGGAAGAAAGGAGAAGGAAGGAAAGGAAGGAAGGAAGGAAGGAAGGAAGGAAGGAAGGAAGGAAGGAAGGAAGGAAGGAAGGAAGGAAGAAAGAAAGGAAGAAAGAAAGAAAGGAAGAAAGAAGGAAGGAAGGAAAGAAAGAAAGAAACAAAGAAAGAAAGAAAGAAAGAACAAAGAAAGAAAGAAAGAAAGAAAGAAAGAAAGAAAGAAAGAAAGAAAGAAAGAAAGAAAGAAAGAAAGAAAGAAAGAAAGAAAGAAAGAAAAGGAAAGAAAGAAAGAAAGAAAGAAAGAAAGAAAGAAAGAAAGAAAGAAAGAAAGGAAAGAAAGAGAAAGAAAGAAAGAAAGAAAGAAAGAAAGAAAGAAAGAAAGAAACAAAGAAGAAACAAAGAAAAGAAAACAAAAGAAAAGAAAAGAAAACAAAAGAAAAGAAAAGAAAAGAAAAGAAAAGAAAAGAAAAGAAAAGAAAACAAAAGAAAAAGAACTCTAGAGGAATCCTCCAAACCCTGTCCAACTTAGGCCAAATTGGACTGTTGTTGCCCCTCTTTTGTTTTCCCTATCCTGGAAGGTCTTGCGTTTCACTTTCTTTTTTCAATCCTGGAAGGTCTTGCATTTCACTTTCTTTTTTCCACCTAGTTAGCAGGATTCTAAAAGTGAGAAAGAAGACCTAGTCAAATAACTGTTATTTAGAAATTCTCTCATTTTGGGATCCAGAGAAATAGTTCAGTGCCTATCTGAACTACATGCAGCCTACATGGTTCAATCCTTGGCACCCGCATGGTCCTCCAACCCCACCAGGAATTATCCCTGAGCACAGAGACAGGGGTAAGCCCTGAGCACTGCTAGGCATATTTCAAAAACTTTTTTGAAAAACCTTTTTGGGCCACACTGGCAGCGCTCACACTGGCTCTACACTCAGAAATCACTCCTGGCAGGCTTGGGGGACCAAATGGGATGCCAGGGATAGAATCCAGGTTCATCCCAGGTCAGCAGTGTGCAAGACAAATGCCCTACTGCTGTGCTATTGCTCCAGCCCCTCCCCCAAATATTTTAATACAATTTTAAAAAATTTTAAAAACACAGGTTTTTTTGGGTTTGGTTTTGTTTTGTTTTGTTTTGGGTTTTGGGTTTTGGGTTTTGTTTTGGTTTGGTTTGGTTTTTTTTTGGGGGGGGGTTTGGGTCACACCCGGCAGCGCTCAGGGGTTACTCCTGGCTCCATGCTCAGAAATCACTTCTGGCAGATTTGGGGGACCATATGAGATGCCGGAATTCGAACCAATGACCTTATGCATGAAAGGCAAATGCCTTACCTCCATGCTATCTCTCCGGCCCGTTTTTTCAGTTTTATTAGCAATGGACTTATACTTCAAAGTCTTGTTTGTCTTTTGCAAAAGACAATGTGTAAAATTCAGAAAAGCACTGTTGGGTTGGTTTTAATCGCTGACTGTTGTGAATGTTGATATACATAATTAACAAGGGAAAATGATCAGATTAGAATAACATCATCTTATACCCATAAATTAGTGAATGAATATTGGCACCGAAAATGAGCCACATTAATACACTTCCTTCACTCTCACACAAAGGATAATATAGCCTTATCTGCTCCTGTCCACGCACACACACACCCTTTGAGTTGTCCCCAGAAGGCTGGAATTCATCCAGACTCTGGCTCTAGTCACCCATTTACTGGAAAAGCAGAGGAGAGATGAGCATATGAACAGATCAGCCAGTGCATAGTTAGCAAAATGCAAGCAGGGGGTGGCAGCCTCTTGCTCAAAAGCCCTGGGATCTCCAACTTACAAATAAAAAGAAGGATAAAGAGGAACAAGAGAAGGATCTTTGGACTTATCATATTCAAAAGTGGGTCAGGGCACTCTCGGGTACAGCCATGAAACCACTCACAGTGGGGAAGAGATGGAAATAATCCAAGTCCACTGATGAAGCAATAAACAAATGGGGTGAATGCTGTAATATTCACAGTAACAATGTCCCCCCAAAAGGAAAGACATTCTACATGCTACATACAGCAGGATAAATCTCAAGGACACTGTGCTCAGTGAGAAGCCAGTCATAAAGGACAATTTCTGTCTGTCGCCCCTTTACAGCTCGCAGGTTCTGAGTGTCAAATTCATAAAGATAGAAGGGAATGGAGGGGCTGGGAATGTGGTTTGAAGGGTACAGAGTTTCAAACTGGCAGCATAAAAGGTTCCTAGAAAACTATTATTACAAAAAAATCTATTATTACATAATGATGTGCCTATATTTGACACCACTGAATGGTATACTTTATTTTTTTATTTTTTTTCTATAGTTCTGTATTAGATTATTTTTCCATCCTCCCTTCCTTCTCTTTAGTTACTGGTGGTACAATGACGGGGTGGGTTGCAGATACTTTGGTGATAGTGCCCCGTAGTAGAATGTGATGCTTTCACTCTTGGGCGTGGTACTCCCACATGGGGCTTGAGGTCTCATGGGAGTTAAAGGTTGCAGTGTACCAGAAATTGTACTCTGTTGTGACCATGCACAATCACAAAAGGCAATGCCAGCAGTAACTAATTCAGCATGTGGAGAGGTGCTGGGATCCAACTCATACAAAGCAGACACTCTACCACAGAGATTCCCTGGGTCCAGTTCTGTATCTGTGTTAAAGATAAAGAGGTAGAAGGGGAGGTGGGCATATCTGAAAAGAAAGCAAATTGAGACGAGAGAGAAAGAAGAGAGAGAGAGAGAGAGAGAGAGAGAGAGAGAGAGGGAGAGAGAGAGAGGGGAAGAGAGAGAGAGAGAGAGAGAGAGAGAGAGAGAGAGAGAGAGAGAGAGAATACAGCAGGCAAGGCTTTTGCTTTGTACTCGGCCAACCCATTTGGTCTCTAGCATCACATATGAACCAGACTCTCCCCTAGCAGCTACGACAGGCCAGATACTCAGCACTGCTCTGGGCCAGGCTCTGTGTATGAAGCCTGAGGCCCCTCTAAGAACAAACATGAAAGAAGACACAACAGCCACTCTCCCTTCCTCCTTGTAATAAAGACAATTCTGTTCAGTCCTCCATCAGACCCCTTAGGGCAGGGGTCTCAAACTCAATTTACCTGGGGGCCGCAGGAGGCAAAGTCAGGGTGATCCTTGAATGCAAAGTCAGTAGTAAGCCTTGAACATTGGGGGCTGTGACCCAAACACCTAAAACAAAACAAAACAAAAAATGATTCCTCTAGGGCAGGGCCACAAAATGTTGTACGGAGGGCCGCAAACAGCCCGCGGGCCACGAATTTGAGACCCCTGCCTTAGGGGGTTTTCTTTTACTTTTTTCTTTTTTGAAAGGAAAATTCCCCAAGCACTGCTCAGGAGGCCTAAAGACCCCTCCCAGCAATTCTAAGTCAACCTGACCAATGAATGGGTCAGTTCAAGGGCACAAGAACATGGGGCTATTCTGGGTACTAGAACCACTAAGCTTAGGAACTCACTAGCAATATTCAAGAGAGCATGTAACCAGAGCAATAGCACAGCAGTAGGGTGTTTGCCTTGATCACGGTCAACGTGAGACCGACCAAGGTTCTATCCCAGCTTCCCAGATAGTCCCCCAAGCCTGCCAGGAGCAACCCTGAGCACCACCTAATGTGGGCCCCCCAAAAGAAAATTAAAAATAAAGGGAGAGCATGTGATGCTAGGATTGAACCAGAGTTGGCCATATGTATACAAAGTAAGAGCCTTATCCACATATTCTCTCCAATAGGGTCTTTCTTAATCACTCTAAGCCAGAGGTTCCTAAGTCTAACCTACTGCCCTCTTTTCAAAAAATTACATATTACTCAGCACTCCCTCCAACCCTGTTAACCTACCTTCTTTAAACAAACAAACCTTTGGACAGGAGCAATAGCAAAGTGTGTAGGGAACTCACCTGATATGCAGCTGATCCAGGTTTGATCCCCAGCCTCCCATATGGTCCCCCATGCTCTGTCAGGAGTGATTTTTGATTGAAGAGCCAGGAGTAAGCTCTGCATACTGCCAAGTGAGGCCCAAAACAAAGCTATACCCCAGCTGTACCTAGGGCTAGTGGCACGCCCAGGATAGTTGGGGGTCAGTGGGGAATATCACCCATTTTGGGAAGCCCTGCCCTAAACTAGTTACAGTACCAATGCAAACAAAAAGCATTGGTGCCCTTGTAGATGCTCATTTTAACAAATGTGTGTGATAATTCCAGCCAATAAAACCCAAGGAATGCTGGGAAGACTGCCCTCACACCTTCCATCCCACAGAGAAGTTCTGTCACCCACTCACCACCCCACCACTCCTGCTGCAATCAGAGGCCACAGGTCATTGGGAAGTGGGTGCTACTCTAAGCACAGCAGAGCTTAAAGAGAAAGAGTTTGTTGACTGTCCACACTGTGAAGCTTCAGAGTGACCCTGCAGTGACTGTACCCTATGTCCCCTCACCACACACACACACACACACACACACACACACACACACACACACACACACCAGCCTTTCTATGACATGCCCTCAAGACTTCAGCCAGTCCAAGTAAATGTTCTGTTACTTGCAGCCAAAAGCCAACTCCAGGACAGGGCAGGCTGCCAACACTTTCTGAGCAATTTCTGGACACCACTCAACCAACATGAAAACTGGACCCCTCTCTCAGCCTGCTAAGGCCCCTGAGTCAGAATTACACTGATTTCTAGGAGAGGAAACTGAGACCCAGGAATCTCTGCATTCAGGCATCACTCCTAGGAGGGTTCAGGAAACCATATGTAATACTAGGGATCAAACATGGGTCTACTGTGTGCAAGAAAAGTGCCTTACCTGCTGTAGTCTCAATCTGGCCCCAGCTAGAGTGTCTAGTGGAGTTGAACCTGAAACCCAGGCCCTCAGCTCTCTTTCTACTCCATCAGCAAAGGGACAAGATCCATCACCATGGAACCATGGATAGTTAATGGGCCCTCTGTTGCCAGTACTAACTGTGTGAGCCAGTCCAGACTAAGCTGAAGAGTGTGTATTTGCCTCAGTTTGCTTGCAATGAAATGGCTTTGTCTCAAGACTACTCTCTCCCCCACCTGCTGCCTCTTTCTGATTCTGCTTCATTAGAATCATGCCAACACAGCTCTCATCTCACATCCCATCAGTTCAGGCCCAAAAAGTGTAGGGGTCTTGAGGTGTTGTTGACCAAGCTTGGGCCATGGGACTCTCTCTTTAGAGAGCTGAATCCTGGATGCCACCTCCTGGCTCTGCCCATGGGCAATCCAACCTCTCTATGTCCATTCTGACACAAAGAGAACAGCAGGACTGCCCTGAGACTCTTTCACCTGCCCACCACATCCCTACTCACAGCTACAGCCAGCTACGAGCCAGGGGGGGGGGGGGGGGGGGGGGGGGGGGCGGGGAGAACACTGAGACAGGCACTGGAGCAGTGCTTAGAGAGACCCAGCTCCCCATATGAATGTTTCTAGTCCAGCAGGAGGTTCAGACAGGAAATAAATCCATGGAGAGTGCAAGACTCTGAGGAGTGTTTTAAGGCAAGCTCTTCCCAGCAGATCCAATGCCCATCCACCCCCGGGTGTCTCCAAGATATTCCAAAGGGCCACAGGTGAAAAATCACAAGAGAGAGGCCACAGCGTGACACTAGGCAAGGTTGGGAAGGAGGTCACGGTAGCAAGCAAGCAGAGCCACTCTCGGGGACAAAGACAGTGACATGACTAACACTTAAGGGAAAGGCCTAGGGAACGTGGCAAGCTTTACTAGGCCTGGCTCCACCGCCTCCGCCTCCCATAAGGAGGGAGCTGCGTGACTTGGCCGCCCTGCTCTCCATCTCTGCCACCAATTACAAGCCTCCTAGGGAACAGAGGGAAAGTGTGACGCAGAGTTGGGACAAGAGGCGGGTGGCAGGTCCCAGTGCGGGCGCTTCCGGTGGGCCGCTCGGCCCTGCGCACGCTATCCCCGGCCTTTTCCTGGCTCGGCAAAGGCCCCAGTGGTTTCTCAGGCTCCAGGGTCTCTCCAGTTCTTCTCCTGGCTCCGAGTCAAGCCCTAAACGAAGGCACGTTGGAGAGATTTCCTGCACCTAACAAGCCAACTTTCCATTTGCCATTGCCAGGCTCTGCGTTACTTGCTCCTGACCATGGGGACAAGGCCCCTGCTTGGCCTCCAAGCCATGAGGCTGTATAATGTTTCCTGGTGACCGCCTCTGGGGGACCATTTGCAAAACTCTTTGTGATCAAAGGGCGAGTCTGTGCAACACGCTGGCCCCACCAGGCCCCTCTGGGGCTTCTTTCTCATCTTTCTTGCTCAGACTCTTTCTTTAGGGCCAAGAATACTGGGTTGAATTAATTGCTACAAACACTGACTCTGTTTCAATACGCCTCACTACTGCCCTGATCCTCCCTCAAGTCTCTGTCAGGACCTTCTGCTGTGTGACCCACACCTTCCATCCCACCAACGGGGGTTAGAGGACCTGCCTGGCCTCATGTCACTCCAGGGTCCCCTTTAAAGACTCCTGAAGGACCAGAGAGAGAGCACAATGGATAGAGTGCTGGCCTTGCATACATCCAACCTGGGTTTGATTCCTGCTATCCCATATGGTCCCCCCAAGCACTACCAGAAGTAATTCCTGAGTGCAGAGCCAGCAGTGAATCCTGAGCATTTCTGCCATTCCCCCTGCCAAAAAAGGCACCCTGAATCTGCATATTCTAAGCCAGCCCCTTAACCTTCTCATCTGCACCCCCAGTTAAGTGCTGTTGGCAAGTAGCCAAGTATTGCAGGCAGAGTTGGCCCACCGCATCCTACAATTGTTCATCCAGCCATTGCCACACCAGCCCTCTTAGTGCAGAATATATTTTCATTAATGATGATGCCTGGAGTCACAGTGATAGGACAAAAGGTGAGGCACTTGCTTTGCACATGACTGTGATGGTCACACCAGCCATGATCCCAGTTCAAATTCCTTTCACTAACTATGAGCCCCAATCACTATCAGGGGTTACTCCAGAACAGGAATAGCTGCTGAGCACCAGCTGGTGTCGTCCAAGAATAAAAACTAAAAATAATGAAAGCCTGCTAGGTGCCAGACTCAGGCACGCTGTGGGCCACAGAGCCACTGCCTGCCACCAGGTATCCCTAGTCTAGTCTTGCAGATGGATCAGACATGAAGGAAACTCAAATGAGGGCCCGAGTTTATTGTCCCGAGCACTGAGCATCATGGGAGCTGGGGTCAGGCGCAGGAAAAACCTGGAAGGAAGATCCAGCCCCCGCTAAGAAAGAGGGGCCCTTGGGACAAGGGAGACAGCTTCGCTGAAAGCAGGGAACCTGAGAGCTTTGTCTGAAAGTCTGTGTGCAGGGCTGCTGGGAGAATAGGTGAGGCAGCTGCTCAGACCTGTTAGGGTCTCCTAGAGCCTGTGGAAGATACCCCAGGAAGGGAAGAGGGGGAGGCTAAGTGAGGACACCCTCTCTTCTTTGTAAGTGGATCAGGTCAGAGGGGACATGCTTTACTAACTCAGTTCTGTGTACACTTAGCTAACGTTGACCCATGGAGATGCCAGTTACGTCCCCGATTCTCAGTATGCGCCTCACCTCTGGGTCAATCTAGCATGTCCCGCCCACCTGCCTCACCCCAATAGGACTCGATTGGAGCAAACTCCAGGGCCAGAGAGTTTATCTGAAAATTATTCTATATATTTCTCTACAACTCTTTAAAATGATGTTTTAAGAACTCTAAAACCTGGGCATTTCAGGGGACCAGAGTAGCACAGCGGTAGGGTCTTTGTCTTGAAAGCATCCCATATGGTCCCCAGAAGCGATTTCTGAGCACAGAGCCAGTAGTAGCCCCTGAGCGCCACCAGGTGTGACCCAAAATAAAAAAAAATAAAGAGAGAAAAAGAGAGAGAGAGAGAGAGAGAGAGAGAGAGAGAGAGAGAGAGAGAGAGAGAGAGAGAGAAATTAACTATACTTGGGCAGGGGTGATAGCATGGAGATAAGGAGTTTGCCTTGAATGCAGCCAACACAGGACAAACACCCGTTTGAATCCCAGCATCCCATCACTACCAAGTGTGATTTCTGAGCACAGAGCCAGGAGTAACACCTGAGCACCAGGTGTGACCCAAAAACAAACAAACAAAAAACAAAATAACCTGGGCATTTCTGAACTCAGAGCCAGGAATAACCCCCTGAGCACTGCTGGGTGTGGCCCCAAAACCCCAAAAACAAAAGATGAAATAAAACATGCATGAGGGCTCAGCAGGGAGGGCACTTGCCCTATGGGTGACCCAGTTCTATCCCTGACATCCCATATGGTCCCTGAGCCCTCCAGGAGTGATTCCTGAGTGCAGTGTCAGGAGTAACTCCAAGCAAACAAAAAAACCATTGTCATAACTGAGAGAAAGCTCAATACACTTAGCACATTTTTGCAAGTGGGAGGCCAGGGTTTGAGCCCCAGTGGCACATGGTCTCCTGATCACCACCATATGTGATCTCAAACAAACAAAATAAATAAATAAATAAACATCATTATACCTAAAACAGTGAATAATACCAAGGGAATTGTGTGTGTGTGTGTGTGTGTCTGTGTGTATCTGTGTATATCTGTGTATATTACCCAAAGCATCTCACATACAAGGCATGTGCTCTTCTACTGACCCATATCCCTGGCCCAAAGGAAACATTTATTTTTATTTAATTTTGGGGTTTTTTTTTTTTTTTTTTTTTTAGTTTTTGGGTCACACCCGGCAGCACTCAGGACTTACTCCTGGCTCTACACTTAGAAATCGCTCTTGTCAGGCTCGGGGTACCATATGGGATGCCAGGATTTGAACCACAATTCTTCTGCATGTAAGGCAAATGCCCTACTTCCATGCTATCTCTTCAGCCCCCCAAAGGGAAATTTTTAAGCCTTAACACTTATTGCCAAACTGTCATTCAGATAAAAGTACTTACCAACTGACCAATATTTACCAACACTGAGTATTGTGAGAAATGGATTTCCACAAGTGTTTCCTTCTAACTTCTTATTGCCATTTCACTGAACAAAGGAGATGGAGGCAGAGACATGTCCTGTGATAACCTCATGAACAGGGCCCAGGAGATGGCTCAGTGATTAGGGAGCTTGCCTTCACATACTTCAACCAGTTTGATCCCTGTCCCACAGGGTCCCCCAGCACTGCCCCCAAGTATCCCTAAGGCAGCCCAGGAGATTCCCACAAACTTCTTGTTGAACCACTGGCCCAGCTGTCTGGGTATCCTCAGAAGGAGTCCCAGATCCACAGAGCACCACATTTTGAGGAGGGTCCCCTCCCCCAAAACAGCTGAACACACGCAGTGGACACCCTGGTGCAGGCCTCAGTTGGAGGTTCTGGAATCAAGAGAGGAGCCCAAAGCCTCACTGGCCCAGACCCAGTACATCCACACCTACACAGTTGTCTGTGGCATCAGACCTGGAGCAGATAGAACAGGCCTCCTCAGAACCTGACATCCCAGGAATGGCCCAGTAGAAGCAGAGAGCAGAGGAACCATTGTGTGACCCGTCTGGGTTGGATCTGCCCTCAGTTCCTCCAGCCTTAGGGCTTTCTCTGAACTTCAACCTCCCAGCAATCCACTGGTCTGGTGCTTCACATATAGATATGGGACATTCCCAAGGCCAGACTATGGACACAGACTATATGATAGCACCCACAGTTCTGAACTCTACCCAGCTCCCTGACTTTTATCTAGGCAGCCTAGTGAAGCCCAGAGAGAGGGGCTTTCCTTCATCCATACCTGCCATCCATTTACAGAATCCAAACCTTGGCTCCAAACCTGTGTTCCCAAGCCTGGAATTTGCTGGGACCACTAAGATCCAGACCTTGTAGTATGTAGTATGTAGTATGTAGTATGTAGTATGTAGCTCACCCTCTAGGTGGAAAAACATAGGTGTTGCTATGGGAGCTCTGCTTGTGGCACACAGAGCGCTGCTTGGGAAAGAGGAAAGACTTCTACAGGGTCACAGCTTTTGTGCAGGCCCTTCCACGGAAATTGTGTCCTTGATCAAGGAGATTTAGTACTCTGGGCACAGCAAGCAGTAGACTAAAATAGCAATAGGAACAGAGCAGTTTTTTTCTCTCTTTGATCCTGAAATCCCATTTCTGCACTATAACTTCCAGATGTACTCATTCATATATAGTAAAAAAAAAAAATTACATCAGAACTGTTTGCAAGGCAGAACCTTAGAACTAATATGAATAGCTATTTAAGGACCCAGAGATAGTGCAGAGATAAAAGCATTTGCCTTACATGCAACCTATCCCAATTCAAATCCCCAACACTTCATATGAGCTCTGAGCGCAGAGGCGGGAGTAAGTCCCAAGCACAACTGAGTATGGCCCAAAACCAAAAAGCAAAGGAAGAAAGAATTTGTATTCTTGTATGCCTTTTAAATCTGGTGCCACATGCATGTACTACCTAATCAAATTTTAAATAATTCCATATTTTTATGTACAGAAAGGAATGAATTTAAAAAAGAGGGTAGCTGGTCGAATCAAGAAGAACCATGTCTGCAGAAGGTGGTGCTAAGGTGTCCTTGAACCATCCTCTCTCTCTGGCAGTTAGAAATTACTTAACAGGGCAGGAGTGATAGTATAGAGAGTAGGGCACTTGCCTTGCACACAGCCAACCGGGTTCAATCCCTGGCATCCTATATGGTTCCCTGACCACTTCCAGAGTAACTCCAGAGTGCAGAGCTAGAAATAACTCCTGAGCTCCACTGGGAGGGGACCAAACAAACAAACAAATAAACAAACAAAAACTACAAAAAAGAAGTTGCTTAAAAAAATAAAGAAAGAAAGAAGTTGCTTAAAGCCCTATGGTTTGTTTTCAAAGATGCAGGGAGATGGGGGATCCACGGTGTAGCAGCAGACTCCACAGGGGCTCCAACTCTCATTTCTGCATTGCAAGGCCACTGAGCCATCATCTTCTCCACACACACACTGTTGTCTTTTAAGAATGTTTTATTTGGGGGCCAGAGAGATAGCATGGAGGTAGGGCATTTGCCTTGCATGTAGAAGGATGGTAATTCGAATCCTGGCATCCCATATGGTCCCCCGAGCCTGCCAGGAGCAATTTCTGAGCATAGAACCAAGAGTAACCCCTGAGCTGCTGCCGGGTCTGAACCTCCCCCCCAAAAAAAACCAGTTTTATTTGGTCAATGTTAACTTAAGGAATGTCTGTTTATTCAGATAACCCGACATAGTCCTCGACTGTGTGCATCTATTTTTAGAGTAAGTTTGGAATTCTTTTTTTTTGGGGGGGGGGGGGCGGTCACACCGGCAGTACTCAGGGGTTACTTCTGGCTCCACGCTCAAAATTCCCTCCTGGCAGGCTCAGGGTATTATATGGGATGCCGGGATTTGAACCAATGACCTTCTGCACGAAAGGCAAATGCATTGCCTCCATGCTATCTCTCCGGTCCCTAGTTTGGAATTATTTCAAGCTCATCCAGCTGTACATTTAAAAAGAAAAAGGAAGGGAGAGAGAAATACAGAGAGAAAGACAAAGAAAAGAGAAGAAAGACAAAGAAAGAAAGAAAGATAAAGTAAGACTGAAAGACGAAAAGAAAGACAAAGAAAGAACAAGAAAGAGGAAGGGCGGAAAGGAGAAGAGGGGAGGAAAGAAGAGGGGAGGAAGGAAGGGAGGGAAGGAGGGAGGGAGGGAGGGAGGGAGGGAAGGAAGGAGGGAGGGAGGGAGGGAGGAAGGAAGGGAGGAAGGAAGGGAAGGAAGGAAGGAAGGAAGGAAGGAAGGAAGGAAGGAAGGAAGGAAGGAAGGAAGGAAGGAAGGAAGGAAGGAAGGAAGGAAGGAAGGAAGGAAGGAAGGAAGGAAGGAAGGGAGGAAGGCAAAGATTTATGCAGGCATCTCTGTATTAGCTGAAGGGAAGGTCACTGTTGCCATCTAGTGGCAGGTAGTGATAATTCCAAGCACGTGCATATGCTATATGAAAAATAGAAACCATCTCAAGATTTGTTTAGAATCAGAAACATATGAAGTTTAAAAAAAGTTAAAAGAGAAAAATTTTGTTCGTATAATTTACGTGTATAATTATAATTTTTAATTAGGCAAATTTCTGCAGGTCCTAGAGATAACAACAAACATGTTCCCTGCCTCCTCCGGCTTTAGTTCCCTCATCCTTTCAGTAAGTCACGGTCCCAGTCCCCAGGATGGTGGTGATAATGTCATCAGGCCTATAAAATTTCCGAGGCACAGTTGGTGTGTAGTGGAAATCTGACCTTTCTCTGGAGCTCGTTGAAATGGCAGCCCGGAGAACTCCAAGGGCTGAGCACAGGCTTTACATGGAGAATCTCCCTGATTCAGCCTGCAGTGTCTCTAAGCACTGTTAAGCAACCACTGTTAGGTGTAGCACAGAGCCAGGAGCAGCCTCTGTACCTCCAGATGTGGCCAAACCATCAACCCAAAAAATGCAAAGTGGGGGAAGAGAACAGCCTCCAGACACTGGCCCCTTCAGCCTCCAGGCACTGGCCCCTTCTGCCTCACAGATCTGCTAATCAGCCAGTGCTGTGTCCCAGGTACTCGGCCTGCTTGTGCAGAGCTGCTCTAGCTGCAGCCCAGGACCCCAGGACTCTGATGGACTCTGAGCCTAGCACCATGCACAGGTCTCGTGGCTCCCTACCTGGCAGGCTGAATCCACCATTCTTGCCCCTTCCCTGAGAACTGCCCCTGCGCTCCAGCCCTGCATTCCATATCCACCTGCAGAGAACCCTCCTCCCCACTGCATGGCCCCTGCAGTAGCAGGAACAGCACCCAGTGTCACAAATGAGCATTCCCGGGCCTCAGATCAACTCACCTGCAGGTGACGGCCAGGGCACTGCATGCCCTCCCACAGAGGTGAGGGGCTGGAAAGTTCAAGATCACAACTCTGACCAAAGAGAGTGCAGATGTAAGACTCTGGCCTGGCACACAGTAGTCCTGGTTCTATCCCCAGCAGTGCAAATGGTACCAAGGCATCATCCAGAGTAACCCCTGAGCACAGAACCGGGACTAACCCCTGCATCCTAATGATCCTGGCCCCCCCCAAAAAAATAACAACACCCACAGTTCTATAAAGCTTCACCCCACCTTGGCTAAACCCCTGCTTTCACTTCCAGTTAGCAGGTCTCACCTTCTCCCTACCACTCCAACCAGCTGCCCTTGTTCTACCCTGGAGAAACCCCTGGACTTGCCTCTTTTATCCCAGGTCTGCTATTATGCCGATCATGGCAAGTAAACCTTTAACTCCCTGTCCTACAACTGCTTCTAACTCCAAATTCTGTGGGAGTTTTTTGTTTGTTTGTTTGTTTGTTTTGGGGGGAGCCACATTTGGCTGTTTCAAAGACTCCTGCATCTATGCTCAGGGATCACTCCTGGTAGATCACTCATTTGGGGGACCATATGGAGTATCAGGGATTGAACCCAGATCAGTCATATGCAAGGCAGAAACCCTACCTACTGCACATGCCACCATGTATGCATGCACATCACATGCATAGTACTCACACATACGCGCTCACACAACCATAAACTTTCGCTGAGTGTAACACACATCCAGGAGAACACAGTTCTTGAATCTCCTCCACTGAACAGACCCACACAAGCAATGCCATAGAACTTGCCCATGTTCACTACTGGCCAGTCGCTGCCCTGCCATCAGCCCTCAGCCCAAGTGCAACCACTGTCCCTAACCACTGTATTCCCTAAATGTGGAGATTCACTCTGCCCACTTCCCTGCTAATATGAAGGGATTCAGGTGGCATGTACTTGGTGACAAACATTCACCCCAGTTCACTTCTGTATCTGTTGCCAGGCTGAGAGAAACTGGCCATGTTCGGACTCACAGCTTTATATGTAAGTTTACTGTGGGCACCTATACCATGTGCTGCTGTCAAGAGTGTCCCCAGCAGCAGGACCAGCTCCACGCTCCTCCTCACGCTGGGCTCTCACTTGTTCCTGTCCACAGATGACCTTGCATGTCCTCCGGGGCACATGCCCTGGCTGGCTCACTCAGCTGCCACACAGAGAATGCCCCTCTCTCCCTAGACCGCTCCTGTTCTCCTGCCCTCTCAGGGCCACCAAGCTTGGAATCACCTGCTGGAAGTGACCATGCAGCTGTCTTCTGGGAAGGAGCCAGCAGATGCCAATTCTCAGGCTGGACAGATCCGACTCTGTCCAGTGGTTTCTCAGACGGTGGCTAGTGCCAGACATAACAGAGTGCTGTGGAAATACATAAGGGGCAGCAGCAGCCTTCAGGAGTCAGGGAACTTGTCAGTCACATCACAAGGGTCTTCCCTCCCCTCCTGCAACTTGCTCAGACTCTTCCAGAGTTCAAAGACACAGTCATGGGAGGCCAGAGCAATGCATAATGGAAGGGCCTTGCACGCAGCTGACCCAGGATGGACCGTGGCTCGATCCCCCAGCATCCCATATGGTCCCCCAAACCAGAAGCGATTTCTGAGAGCAGAGCCAGGAGTAACCCCTGAGGGTTACCAGATATGACCCAAAAAAAAAAAAAAAAAAACAAGAAATAAAAACAAAACAAAACAAAAAGACAAGTCTCTATGACTATTAGGAAACTGGTAGGAGGAGACTCCATGGCAGAGGCAGCTGAGGGAATTGAAATCTTGGGTAGCCTGGGGCATCCCAGTGCTGCCTCCTGAGAGAACTTACTGCCCTGAGGGAAATGTATGTCTTAATAGGGAAGCACAGGTCTATCAAAACATATCAAACTCAATGCTTCATTGAGTCAAATGTGGGTCCCCTCCCTGGAGCTATCATCTGGGGTGCAACTGCCATCTGAGCATCCATCTTTGTAAGGCAGCCAGAACTTGAGGGGGAGGAAGATGAGGCAGATAGAGGAAATGATACCTGGGTGGTGCAGAGGCGAGGTATACATGTAGATTTAACCACAGGAAATCCAAACTATAACAATCAGAAAGCTTAGAGCCATAGCACAGCAGGGAGAACATTTGCCTTGCATTGGGCCAACCCAGGTTCGATCCCCAGCATTCCATGTGTTCCCTGAACCTGCCATGAGTGATTTCTGAGTGCAAAACCAGGAGTAACCCCTGAGTGCTGCCGGTTGTGCCTCCCCCCCCCCCAAAAAAAAACAGAAAAGGGGGCTTTCTGCTCCTCTAGAAAGGAGAAGCAGAGGCAGTGGAAGACTGAGTGGCACCTTCCTGGTCTTCCCTCTTCTTCCTGGCTCCTGGACCTGGGGCTGAGTACTCCTGCCTGGGACCACAGTCCTTACCATATATACTCAAGCATAAGCTGACTCAAGAATAAGGTGACCTCCCTAATTTTCCCCTAAAGACTGGGAAAACTTAGTGGCTTGAGTATAAGCTGAGGTGAAAAATGCAACAGCTACTGGTAAATTTCAAAAATAAAAATATACACCCTTGGGCCCGGAGATATAGCACAGCGGTGTTTGCCTTGCAAGCAGCCGATCCAGGACCTAAGGTGGTTGGTTCAAATCCCAGTGTCCCATATGATCCCCTGTGCCTGCCAGGAGCTATTTCTGAGCAGACAGCCAGGAGTAACCCCTGAGCACCGCCGGGTGTGGCCCAAAAACCAAACAAACAAACAAACAAAAAAATATATATATACACCCAAAACAATTACAGTAATTGAGGAATCAGTAGGTTAAATGTTTTTCAATATTTATTGCTAAAGAGAAACTGTAAACTAGCAATAATAACTTTAAAACTTTAAATAAAGTGCAGAAAACCATAGCTTAACAGGTAATCAAGCTAAATGACAAAAGTTAAAATCCTTCAAAACTGGATTCCTCCTCCTCAACTGTATGTCTAAACAGAGCTTCAGCTGTATCTGATGTGAGGGTATCGGCATAGACATTGTCATCATCACTGAGTTCGTAGATATCATCGCTGCTGTCAGTCTCATACAAAGCGCAGAATATTGTGAGTTAAATAGTTCAGTGGCCTACAGTTCAGGTCAACTGCCTACCTCTTCAGCTCAGCTGTGACTTGTGGACTGAGCTGAAGCACCGCTCACTCCAGCAGATGGTAGAAAACGACTGGACACTACGTCACCCGTATGACCCGAGTATAAACCAAGTCCAGGTTTTGAGACACAAATTTTTGCTTATACTCGAGTATATACAGTAAAGCAGGTGGCCCTGGTGCTTTGCTGCCAATGACTCCATTGAACTCTTCATGTGTGTCTTCTCCCATGAAGTGAGATAAATGCACATGGCAAAGATGTATGTCTCTAAAGAGACAAGGAACTGGTTGGGAGCTTCAAACTAGTGGTAAAGTCAGTTCTCGATGCCTGGTGATCTGTTTTCCATTCCTGAGGCTCTGGGACACCCCAGTGGCCCTGCATGCCCCATTCTGTGCTAGAAAACAAGGGAGAACACACAGGCAGGAAAAATCTTAAAAATACTCCACTTCTGTAGCTGGGTTCGGGGAGTGGTTCCCACTTTCACTGGGTCCCTTTCTCTGCTGCTCACTGGTATGGCTCCTGGGAATTAAATGGTACTCAGTACCAATGAACTGGCATATTTTACAGACTGATCTCTGGAAACTTAAAGGTAAAGCTGTCAGTCAATGATACCAAAGTTCCCTCCTGCAAACTCCATCCTGACTGCTAAGTGGAAGACACAGGACTAGGACATTGAAAAGGAGAAGCTATAGATGACTGGAGCCAAGATTCCACCACTGGTCAACTGCGATTTTTATTTGGGGACTTTATGGGAAATCAAAATACTGAGACTTAAAACCTATCTAGGCCCTGGGAGTGTGGTTTGGAGGTCCCCTCACCTAGCAAGGCCTGGGTTTAATTTTGGGCACTGCATGGCCCCTTGAGCAAGGCCCAAAGAAAGAAAAATGAAAAGTAGCATCTGGGCCTGGATAGATAGTACAGTGGTGTTTGCCTTGCAATCAGCCGATCCAGAACCAAAGGTGGTCGGTTCGAATCCTGGTGTCCCATATGGTCCCCTGTGCCTGCCAGGAGCTATTTCTGAGCAGACAGCCAGGAGTAACCCTTGAGCACCGCCGGGTGTGGTCCAAAAACCAAAAAAAAAAAAAAAAAAAGAAAGAAAGAAAGAAAGAAAGAAAGAAAGAAAAAGAAAGAAAAAAAAAAGAAAGAAGAAAAGAAGAAAGAAAGAAAGAAAGAAGAAAGAAAGAAAGAAAGAAAAAAAAGAAAGAAAGAAGAAAGAAGAGAGAGAAAGAAAGAAAGAAAGAAAGAAAGAAAGAAAGAAAAAAAGAAAGAAAGAAAGAAAGAAAGAAAGAAAGAAAGAAAGAAAGAAAGAAAGAAAGAAAGAAAGAAAGAAAGAAAGAAAGAAAGAAAAGTAGCATCTAAGCAAACTTGATATGCTTTGATATGCTTGCACCACACATGACCCTCTAGTTCGGTACAGGATCTGAACTTCTTTTTTTTTTTTTTTTTGGTTTTTGGGCCACACCCGGCGGTGCTCAGGGGTTACTCCTGGCTGTCTGCTCAGAAATAGCTCCTGGCAGGCACGGGGGACCATATGGGACACCGGGATTCGAACCGACCACCTTTGGTCCTGGATCGGCTGCTTGCAAGGCAAACGCCGCTGTGCTATCTCTCCAGGCCCAGATCTGAACTTCTTGACTGTTCTCATTCACTCCTGTCTAATCAGGAAGCAGGTGGAAATGAATGGCAGCCCACGACATGGGGCAGAGGTCGGTGGAAGGGCCAGAAACAAGGAGATACGCAGGAAAACTTGCTGGTTTTCTGCTTTCCCTCCTTCCCTCTCTGCTGTTTAATGTGTGCCTCCTGGCCATTCTCAAAAGATTCATTGGTGGGCCCCAGAGAGATAGCACAGCGGCGTTTGCCTTGCAAGCAGCCGATCCTGGACCAAAAGTGGTTGGTTCGAATCCCGGTGTCCCATATGGTCCCCCGTGCCTGCCAGGAGCTATTTCTGAGCAGACAGCCAGGAGTAACCCCTGAGCACTGCTGGGTGTGATCCAAAAAAAAAAAAAGATTCATTGGACTTTTTTGTTTGGTTTTAGGGCCACATCCAATGGTATTCAGAGTTTACTCCTGGATCTAAGCTCAGGAATTACACCCAGGGGGGCTCAAGAGACCATAAGAAGTGCCAGAGAGGAGCCAGAGTGGGAGAGGGGCTGAGGAGATAGCACAGTGGGTAGGGTGTTTTTCTTGCATGCCCAAGTTCAATCCCCAACATCCTATATGGTCCCCTGAACCTGCCAAGAGTTATTTCTGAGCATAAAGCTAGGAGTAACCCAAGTGCTGTCAGGTATCTGTGTCCCAAAAACCAAAAAAAAAATGAGCCAGAGAATGAACCCCAGTCAGTAGCATGCAGGGCAAGTGCCTACTCACTGTCTCTAACCAGTCCCTGGGATTGGGTTTTTTTTTTTGGGGGGGGGGGCGGGGGTCACACCTGGCAGTGCTCAGGGGTTACTCCTGGCTCTATGCTCAGAAATCACCCCTGGCAGGCATGGGGGACCATATGGGATGCCGGGATTCGAACCACCGTCCTTCTGCATGAAAGGCAAACACTTTACTTCCATGCTATCTCTCCGGTCCTCTTGGAGATTTTTTTAAGTGCTCATGAGCTATTCATGGCTCTATGCTCAGTAGTGACCCTTGGGGTTCAGAGGACCATATGCCAGGTCAGGGATTCAAACTGGAGTCAGCCACACACAAGGCAGGAGTGTATTAACCCCCATGTTAGCTCTCTGATCCCTGCTCTTGACAGTAAGTCACTCAAGCTGGTCCTTCAGGAAGAAAAGACAGACACAGCGTTTTGCACAGTACACGGGGAGCTAATATGGAAAAAGGGGAAAAATAGGCACAAGAAATGAATTCTAGTCATAGCCGAGATTTCATTCCTATTTTGAATCTAAGTAACTCCTGTTATTAAAAAAAAAAAAAAGGTGTCAGTATCTGCTTATTAGTGTATCTTTGGCACAGAGGGAGAATTGACATTTCATGAAACTTCAACGTGCCAGGCACCATGGAAGGCTAGTAGCTCGCAGTATGACAGTAGTCGCACCAGTCCTCAGATTCTTGCAGAGGCTTAGATGTTTCTCCCTGAAAAGTCCGAACACAAGACTTTGAGAGAATCCTGGGAGCAAGCGGCATCCTGTAGCTCCACCACAGAGTCCAGATGAAGGCTGATGATGCAAGGAGCCCCACATCTGAGAACAGAGTAGAGGGCTAGACACCCAGGAACCTTCACAGAAACACCCCTCTCTCCTCACTTTACTTCCCTCTCTCCTGTCTCTGTCTCTGTCTGTCTGTCTGTCTGTCTCTCTCTCTCATTTATTCTTCATTTCCTTTTAAGTTGTTGAAGCTGCACTGATTGGGAGTCACAGTGTTAGTTGAAGTCTTCACTCACTTTTTGTTTAGGGGCAGACACACCTGGTGATGCTTCGAGGCTACTCCCAGCTCTGTGCAGCACCATAAGCGATGTCAGAAAACCAAGTGAGATTGGCCACATGCACGCAAGGCAAGAGCCTCACTCGAGTACTATTGCCAGCCCATTGCTCCCACTTCGGCTGCCATGTGCCAGAGTTCACACATTCTGTTGTGGCGCCAGATACTGCAAAAGATATTGCTACCAGGTTCCTGCATGGTACAGAGAGGGAAGCCGAGGGACTGACCTCGTGGCCTCATTCTGCAAGGCAGGCATCTACCAGAAGCAGCGGTTCAGCCAGATTTACCTAAACTAAATGCTACACACTTGCTATAGTAACTGATTACTTGTCTCATTTACAGTTACTGTAACAACAACACTAATTTTTAAATGAGTAAATAAAGACCATGTGAGCAGCTAAAATCTGAGTGAAGCATTCTCAGCCACAGGAAATGAGGAAGTACAGAATTCCCAGGGGCTCTATTCCTGCCTCCTATAGGTCAAAAGTTCCCCTTCCTCTGGAGCCACCCCCACCCCCACACTGAAAAACAAGTCAATGGGCTCTTTCCTTAGAGAATTCAGGCTACTTGGGACAGGAGACATCTCGCCTTAAAACAGTTCATCCATAAGGCCTAGTGAGAGCACGTGGCCAAAGAGGGTTCGATCCCTGGCATCCCATATGGTCGGTCTCCTGTGCCCACCAGGAGTAATCCATGAGCATTTTTGGGTGTGGCCCCAAACCAAAGAAAATAAAACAAGGGGCCGGAGAGATAGCATGGAGGTAAGGCGTTTGTCTTTCATGCAGAAGGTCATTGATTCGAATCCCGGCATCCCATATGGTCCCCCAAGCCTGCCAGGAATGATTTCTGAGCATGGAGCCAGAAGTAACTCCTGAGTGCTGTTGGGTGTGACCCAAAAAACAAAAAAACAAAACAAAACAAAACAAAAAAACATGGGCTGGAGAGATAGCATGGAGGTAGGGCATTTGCCTTTCATACAGAAGGATGGTGGTTCGAATCCCGGCATCCCATATGGTCCTCCAAGCCTGCCAGGAGCGATTTCTGAGTATAGAGCCAGGAGGAACCCCTGAGCACTGCCAGGTGTGATCCAAAAACCAAACCAAAACAAAACAAAACAAAACAAAAGGGGCCGGATAGATAGCATGGAGGTAGGGCATTTGCCTTGCATACAAAAGGACAGTGGTTTAAATCCAGGCATTCCATATGGTCCCCCAAGCCTGCAGGAGCGATTTCTGAGTGTAGAGCCAGGAGTAACCCCTGAATGCTGCCAGTTGTGACCCAAAAACCAAAAATGAACAAACAAACAAAAACCACCCATCCCATCAAAAAGTAAATAAGAGGCCAAATCTGTGACTATGAAATAAAAGAAATTTAATCTTAGAATATAACATTAATATAAAAGAAAAACAATACATATATTTTTTCTTTATAGTTACATATACATATATATAACAAATAGCCAAATGAGAATGAAACAATTGTGGACAAGTAAGCTTATTTCTCTTAAGTGAGCTCAGGAAAACAGAGGCCAGTTGCCCTAAAGAAAGGACCTGGAGGAAGGGAACAATTTTTTCCACCAGGTTCTGCTAGTTCCCAAGCATGTCTTGATGGCATCTATGGTGGCCTTGAACACTCCAGTTTCCATGGTAACAAAAGCATTCGGGCTATTATGCAATGCACCTCCCACTAGCCTGCCACCCACTCCCCCCAGGGGAAAATGCCAGCATTAGCTGCCTGGGAAAGCCAGCTTTTCTACAGCACCTGTGAGACCCGGTACACTGACCATGGCATGAGAAGTGGGTGTATCTTAGATACCCAAGTCTCCTCCCAAAACTAGGGCAATATTGACAATGCTGATTATTCAGGTTTGGACTTGGGTCCTGTTTTCAGTACAAAGTCCTATGGATAGAGAAGGATGGAGATGAGGGCAGGGAGAAGGGATCAACTTAGGAAAGACCCAGAGTGAAAGCCCATCACTGTGTGAGCATCTGGGCAAAATAGGCACAAGGCAAGGCAGCAGTGTGCAGTGGGCACTACTTTTCTGTGGCATGACCAGAGCCCGACACTGTGTCCATGTACCCCTATAGAGTAGAATCTTAAACTGGACCCAGAACAGTGCCTGGAGGAAACGAGCAGGCTCTGCTGACCTATAACTCCACAGCAGCCACCTTGGTGCACATGTGATCACACACCACCAGCCTTCAGAAGCCGTTTTCTGTGACCCCTGCTCACAGCTGATTCCCTTTGTGGGGTCCACCATGATTTCAGCTGGATCCATCCAGCTCCCTGGATAGGTGAACACATCTGTCAGGGTCTCCTCCACCACTGTGAAGGGGCTGCTCACGCCAGAGAGGAAGGCCACAGTGCCCAGGCTCAGCACTGTGGGCCCACAGCTCTGGCCCTTGCAGCCAGGCTTTCTAAGCTCACCTGGCAGCCCTGGGCCAAGGCATTACTCTGCATGGTCAGGCTGGTGCCCCCAACACTGCCTATGACCCCACCTCACCACCATCACAGCTAAGTACAAAAGAGATGATGAGGCTAAGGCCAGAGAAGTTGAGTTTCCACACTGTTCCAATATGAAAAATAATCATAATACAAGAGATTTTAAAGACAAAGTATAGGCTTAAAAATTCTTAAATATTGGCTCAAAAATAATCACCCACTATGTTAGAGTGGGGGACAGTACCCTTCTGTGGAAAAGACAGGTCTGTCTGAGTTCTCCAGGGGATCACAGGAGTAGAACAGTTTACACAGTACAGGCAGAGGCTCTGCTCCTCCGCTCCTTACTCTCCAATACAAACTCCAAGGTTTCACAGCTTTTCTAAGTAAAACTACCTACTATCCTCTTCAATGGAAACATATTCAATAAATAAACAAAACACTCATCCCCACATACAGGCAAGCATGCCTGTGAAGGCCATCAATCTAAAAGCACATGCAGGTGACACAGCTCGCCCAGAGTCACCTGAGTGAAATGAGGTCAGGGTCTTTTGAGTTTGAGCTCTTGCCCTCCAAGCAGACCACAGAACAAACTTTCTGACATAGAAGCAGTCGCTCAATGCCTACAATCTAACCCTCAGCTCCCAGATCACACCCTAGATAAGGAACTGGCACAGGCAGGACAAGGGAGTACCAAGCTTTGGTCTTGCTGCAGCCAGCCAATCTCACTGGGGTCTGTCTGAGTCACCCACAGCTGGCACAAGCAATTTTATTTCTCAGTAAAGAAAAAGTTAAACAGAAACACCCACAAATGAATTTGCTAGTATTTAAGGCAGACTTATGAACATTTTTCAACTCATAACCATCATATCAATCATGATCTAGCAAGCTGGAAGGCCAAATTGTATGTTTTCCTGCCCTTCTGCTGATAACAGCAAAAGAAACAAAGTACAGGGAGCAACTCTTCTCTTAGGCCTGGCAGGGCTTCAGGACCTGGGGGAGACTGTCACCACCTGAACAGAATATGCAACTTAGGGGCCAAAGGCCACAGGCCAAGCTCAGCTAGTGCAGGTTCATCCCAGGCTCACACCTTCATCTCCTGGCCCCTATGACAAGGCTGGCTGTGCCATGAGCTCAATGGTTTCCGGGAACCCTCTTCTCTTCTCACCTCTTTCAGCCTTACAGATGTGGATGCTCACTTCCTTCCTCAGGAACCAGTGTGCCCTTGGCAGTCTGGCTTAGCCACTGGCTCCTCAGAAGACACTCAGAAGCTCAGTGAAGGGAATCAGACAAGCTCAAGAGGCCACACGGCCACCCCCACGGCACTCAGGACACACCATGCAGGAAAGCTCCAGCAAAGGCTGGTGCTCCCAGAGTCCCAGGGATAAGGCTAAGGTTCTACACTGGTGCCCAGGAGGATTTGGGCAGAAGAAAGTAAATGACAGAAGTGAGGTCAGCAGCTATACAAATTACTCTGGCATCACTAAAGTCAGGGAAGGGAAGGATACTATGTAGGGACATGTTTGGTAACTGAAATGAGTTGCAATATCATTCTATAGTCTTCCCTTTTAAATAGCCTACAATCTCAGGCCTAAGAAATAATTTTAAATTTCCAATATGGCTTAAAATTCTTTAGACACAAAAATAAGGTGTGAAGAATATAGATTCATGAGATAGAGCTTTCCCAAAGAGGAAGGTTAAAAAGGAGTAAAAAAGGTCCTTAGAGCCCATTTAGATGACCTATCCCCAAGCATGACCTTAACAAAAAAATAAACAGGAAACAGCAACAGAAATATGAAATATTCCCCCCCCATACTATAACAATAGGGACAAGTCCAAAACAGCAGTTAAAAATAACATCAATCTACCAGGATTGACAGTACTTAAAATAAAACAAAGCTAGCAGTTGAGAACAACTTCCCGTTTTTAAAAACAGAATCTGTTCAAATATTAAAAACTAGAGCCCACCTGGTCTGCTCAGTTACTGTGCTGTGAAAGCTGCCTGACTGGTTAGTGGTTTTCCCCCTATAATAAAAGAAATAATGACAACAAAACAGAGCTGCTAGCACTGGTTCTGAAGGCAGAACCTACACGTCATCCAGTGAGCTGGGTCAGAAGGAACAGTTGAGTCACTGGGGCAGTAGGCTTCTACACTTCACAAGGCAGCGGGCAAGCTGCAAGTACAAGCTTCTCCACAGATAGTCATGGCCCCTGGCCCACACGAGGGAGAAAATCTGGGTGGACACAGGAGAGCTCAGGGTCCTTCAGAGGAATCCTAGGTGGAAGGAGAAATAAGAGCATTAGGCACATTTTTCTAAGTATTTCTTTCTGAAAATATCTAGAGAATCTACAGACTGAGGATTAAGGAGAACTGCTGACTCTCTGAGTAAACATCCTGGGCCTTTCCTGTGCAAGTTGCAAGAATCATCTTCATGGCAATCACAATGACCAAGTTCCTACGAGACTATGCTGTCTTCTGTGCTGCTCAGCATCCCTCATCTATGTGATCTCTTTTACCCTTGCAACAGCCTGGAACAAACTAATACTTTCACCATTTCACAAATAATCTGATATCTACATGAGTTAAGTTACCCCAATTTATGTCTATCCAGCCACAAAGCAGATATTGATCCCTAACGCAATTGAATTCACAGTTCATGTCCTAAACATCACAATGTCTGTTACCAAGAACTGGTACCAAATTCCTCCTACATACAAGACTCTGCTGTGTTTTAGGAAGAGAGAAAAACGGCTGGATGCCACTGAACTGAGTTCAATCCTGGCACCCCATTTTATGCTCTACATTACCAAAAAGTAATCCTTGGGTGCAGAATCAGAAGTGAACCCTGAGCACTGCTGGGTTATGAACCAAAAATTTAAAGAAAATGCAGCAGAAATAATTTTCACTCTCATGTTCAGATGGAACAGGCTTACAAAGAACAAACAATTCTTGTGCTTGCTTCATCAGCACATAAATTGGAATACAGAGAAGATTAACATGGCCTCTACACAAGAATGATACACAAATGTATGAAGCATTTCATATTTAAAAGATAAAAAAAAAGAGGATTCAGGGCTGGAGAGATAGCATGGAGGTAGGGTGTTTGCCTTGCATGCAGAAGGACGGCAGTTTGCATCCCGGCATCCCATATGGGATCCCGAGCCTGCCAGGAGCGATTTCTGAGCATAGAGCCAGGACTAACCCCTGAGTGCTGCTGAGTGTGACCCATAATAATAATAATAATAATAATAATAATAATAATAATAATAATAATAAAGAAGATTCTCCCTAACCAGAGGAATGGCTCAGATCAGGTCTAGAAATGCCAGGGTCTTCCCTGTGGAAGTCTTCCCCCCCTGCTCCCTATGGGAAAGCACAAAAACCACAATATCTGTGAAGCAACAGCAGCCACAGAACTAAGTGATCCCTCATTCTAAACACCTCAAAAACATGCTGAGTATGACTTTCAGGATTCTTCAGCATGAATTGTCCATCTGAAAAGCATCGCTGAGAAAACTAGTCAACCCAGAAAAAGAACTGGCCCACATTTAGTGAACATATTCTCAGCACATCTGTGCTTCACAAAGTATTAATATTTGTCCTTAACAAGTATAACAAGGTTTGCTTAACTATTTTTTGTTTGTTTTGGTTTTTGGGTCACACCCTATGAAGCTCAGTGATTACTCCTGGCTCTGCACTCAAAAATCACTCCTGGCAGGCTCAGGGAACCATATGGGATGCAGGGATTCAAGCCACAATCCGTCCTGGGTCGGCTATGTGCAAGGCAAATACCCTACTGCTGTGTTATTTCTCCAGCCCGATGCTCAACAACTTTTTGCAAGAATTACTCAACAAGTATTCTTTGTATTTTGACAAGGCTGGCTGTGCCATGAGCTCAATGGTTTCCGGGAACCATTTTGGGTCACCCCTGGTGGTACTCAGGAGTTACTCTTGACTCTGTGCTCAGAAGTCACTCCTGGCAGACTCAGGGGACCATCTGGGATGCCAGATTCAAATCGGGGTTCCTTCTATGTTGGCCTTGTGCAAGACAAATACCTTACCACTGTACTATTGTTCCAGCCCTCAACAAGTACTGTATTCTTTTTATTGGTTTTGGGGTCACATCCAGTGATGCTCCGAGGTTACTCTTGGCAATGCGCTCAGAAATCACTCCTGGCTTGGGGGACCATATGGGACGCTAGAGTCTGATGAACCATGGTCTGTCCTAGGTCAGCTGCATTCAAGGCAAACACCCTCCTGTTGCACCACCACTCTAACCCCCTCAACAAGTATTCTTAAGATGTTTCTGTGCTCCCAGATGTTTCCTCAACACCCAGATATTCCTGAATCATGACTCAAGAACCATCTGCTAGGACTAAAATGATAGTACAGTGGGCAGGGCACTTGACTTGTACACGACTGACCTGGGTTTAATCCCCAGCACCGCATATGGTCTGTCAGGTCCTACCAGGAGTAATCCCTGAATGCAGAGTCAGAAGTAAGTCCCAAGCATAGTTGTCTATAGCCCAAAAACCAAAACCAAAATCAAACCAATCTGTTTAATGAACTCTAGGCCAAAAACCCTGGAACTAACCTTGTACTTTTCATATCCTTCTGGGAATTCATAAAGTGTTTCTGACTGACTAGCAGAAAGGAGCTACATTAATTAAGAACACAGAAAACCCCTTTCTGTATGAACTTTAGTAGCCCAATACCACCCCCTACACAGTCCAACAGAAATGGCCCAGATCCACGGTAACCTAATCAAACTTCCAAGACACCAAATCTGTTTCAGATCTATAAACCCTGGAGTGCATGATGCACATGGCCTTGCAACACCTCAATATCATACATAGTAGTGTCAGTCTAGCAGTATCATAAAATGTTACATAAAAGGTGGGCAAGTTACATAGAAGACCTCAAGCTCAGTGAGCTTAAACAGTAACACAGAAGGCTCAAACAGTCTAGTAAAACCCTAATAACAATTTAATAACAATCATTTCAAATTAACCCTTGTTGATCTTAAATTTTGATAATTCCAGTTGCCTTTGTGTTGCAGGCTATGTCGAGGCAGGCTATAGTGGTGGTGAGAGTTTGGAAACACTGATGAAAGGAAGATCACACTAGTGTTGGGATTAGTGTTTGGCATTTTATGCCTAAAATTACTGTATTATGAACAATTTGGTAAATGACAATGTTAGAATAAAAATTAGAGGAAAAAATTCTCAATTGAAAAAAAAGAGACCCAGAGAGATAGCATAGCGGTGTTTGCCTTGCAAGCAGCCGATCCAGGACCAAAGGTGGTTGGTTCGAATCCCAGTGTCCCATATGGTCCCCCATCCCTGCCAGGAGCTATTTCTGAGCAGACAGCCAGGAGTAACCCCTGAGCACCGCCGGGTGTGGCCCAAAAAACCGAAAAAAAAGAGAGAAAACACAGAAAAGGGATTAGAGTGATAGTTCAAAGAACTGGAGTACAAGCTTTGCAAGCAGGAAGCCCAGATTTGATGCCCAGGACCACAGTAGCCTGTGCACTGCTGAGAGTATAAAAACAATCAAATGAGAACAGAGATGTACAATTAGTACCTTTTTTCCCCTCTTTTTTCCCTTCAGACCATTTCAATCTTGTTGGTGTCAATGTGGCAGGTGGGGAGTCAGAGAATAACTGTAACAAGAAAATTTTAAAGTGGTTCATACATAGCATGTCATTCCCACAAACTTCGCTAATAAAATTACTCACTTGTTCAATCCCAATATAAAGAGTTTTGCTAAAATGAGACAAATAATCTCTCTCCTCTCCTCTCTCTCTCTACCTCCATCCCTCCCCCCCTCTCTCTCAGATGAAATATAAAGAGCCAGAGTCAAGGGATAACAAATGGCCATAATAGACCCTGAAGAACCAACACAACAGAGTAGGATGTGGGGAGTGGAATGCTGACACTGAGTCGGGGTGGAGAAGCAGACTGTGCTGCTGAGGCTTCATTAACCACACTGTAAATCACAACGCCTTCATAAAAATTCATTTTAGTGTTGGAGTAATAGGGTGCTTGTGTTGCTTGCAGCTGGTTTGGGTTCAATCCCTACCATCCCATATGGTCCCCCGCTTCCCACCAGGACTGATTCCTGAGTGCAGAGCTAGGAAGTCCTGAGCATGCCAGGTATGGCTCAAATAACATCCCCCAAAATTTTTTTAATTTCATTTATTTGGGAGGGCTATGTCTGCTGGTGCTTACTCCAACCCTATAGTCAAGGACTTCAGAGGACTATCTGGGATATCAGGGATCAAACCCGGGTCAGCCATATGTAAGGCAAATGACCTAACCACCATACTCTCATGACATCCCAAATTATTTTTTAAATTTTTGCTGAGACTGATAAACTTATATCCTTAATTATATATATCATTACATATATTATATACACACATATATGAATATAATGATCATATCACCTGTAAATAAGAGATTCTATCGCAGGCTTCATAAAGAACTTTGCCTGTTTGTTTTATGTGCTGGTAATGCCTTGTTTTCCTTTTGTGCTGAAATATGGTGCTTACTGGCCTCAAATACCGACAGCCCCTCCCAACACTTTGAGAAGCTATTCACTGCATCTGAAGTGAAGGACTGGCTCAACCTTCTTCAACTCTAATATACTTGCTTGGCCTAGGATAGCTCAGTGGCAAAACACATGCCCTGTGTGCTCAGTGATCCTGGGTTCGATGCCCAGTACAAAAAAGAAAATGTTGAATGAATCAGGGTAAACCTCCAGGAATAAAACAGTCACCATACATGAAAGTAATAATCATAATAAAGTGAAACTGAATGGTTCAGAGAAACACAGGAAAACACAAGCCAGTACATCGATTCCCCTCCTTCCTACACCTGCACACACTGAGAGAGAAAGCTCAAAGAGCATCACCTACCAATTTCCTGTTTTCTTTGCTGGATTTCTTCAGTTCTCCAAGAGTTACAGATTCCTCCGGAGTAGGACACTTGGGTTTCCTTTCTGACATCATTGGATTTGCCAGGACCTTTCTCTGTTTTAGGAAGAGAAAAAAGATTGCTTTAAAAACATCTACTATGCTAGAGAGATAGCACAGTGCTTAGGGCACTTGTCTTGCATTCAGATTTGATCTTCAGCATCACATATGGTCCCCTGAGTATAGCCAAAAGTGACTCCTGACTATAGAGCCAGTAGTAAGTCCTAAGCACAAATCGATAGGTGTGGCCCCAAAACAAAACATAAATAAAGCCATCTACTATGCCTATATTCTGGCTGTACTGATCTTTAAAACTACCTCTACATTAAACTGAGAAGCTTCCACACACCTCAAAGGAAACAGTGACTAGGATACAAAGGCCACCCACACAACAGGAGAAACTATTCACCAAATAACCATCAGATAAGAGACTTTTATCCAAGATCTACAAGGTACTGACAGAACTTAACAAGAAAAAAAAAAATCTAACCTTATCAAAAAATGGGGAGAAGAAATGAACAAACATTTCCTCAAAGAAGAAATACAGATTGCCAAAAGGCACATTAAAAAAAAAAAAAGTTTCACGGGCCCGGAGAGATAGCACA
The DNA here is from genome assembly GCF_024139225.1 of Suncus etruscus. Classification (NCBI taxonomy): domain Eukaryota; kingdom Metazoa; phylum Chordata; class Mammalia; order Eulipotyphla; family Soricidae; genus Suncus; species Suncus etruscus. The sequence continues at coordinate 41,020,280 of NC_064864.1, forward strand.
GCAATGTTTGCCTTGCAAGCAGCCGATCCAGGACCAAAGGTGGTTGGTTTGAATCCCGGTGTCCCATATGGTCCCCCGTGCCTGCCAGGAGCTATTTCTGAGCAGACAGCCAGGAGTAACCCCTGAGCACCGCCGGGTGTGGCCCAAAAACCAAAAAAAAAAAAAAAAAAAAACAACGTTTCACATCACTAATCATCAGGGAGATGCAAATCAAAACAACAATGAGGTACCATCTCACACCAGAGACTGGCACATATCACAAAAAACAAGAACACTGTTGGCATGGATGTAGGAAGAAAAGAACTCTCTCATTTCACTACTGGTGGGAATGCTGTCTAGTCCAGCCTTTCTAGAAAACAATATGGAGATTCCTCAAAAAACTGGAAATTGAGCTCCCGTATGATCCAGCTATATCACTTCTAGGGATATACCCTAGGAACACAAAAACACAATACAAAAATGCCCTCTGTATGCCTATATTCATTGCAGCTCTATTTGTAACAGAATCTGGACACAGCCCAGATGCCCAACAACAGACAAGTGGCTAAAGAAACTATGATACATTTACACAGAGGAATCTATGCAAATTAAGTCATGAATTTTTCCTATACATGGACAGACATGGAAACTATTATGCTGAGTGAAATGAGTCAGAGGGAGAGAGATCAACACAGAATAGTCTCACTCATCTATGGGATTTAAAAAAAATAAAAGATAGTATGGTAATAATACCCAGAGACAATAGGGATGAGGGCTGAAATGACTGGCCCACGATATGAAGCTTACCACAAAGATTGATGAGTGTAGTTAAAGAAATAACTACACCAACAACTTTCATGATAATAGTAGTAAGTGAGTGAAATAGAATGCCTGTCCTGAAGACAGTCAGGGGTTGGGGAAGGAGAAAGATGGGGGGCATTGGTGCTATGAAGGTTGCACTGGTGAAGGCAGAGTATACTTTTTATAACTGAAACCCAACTGTAAACATGTTTTTTTTTTAAATATGGAACGCTTCACGAATTTGCGTGTCATCCTTGTGCAGGGGCCATGCTAATCTTCTCTGTATCATTCCAATTTTAGTATATGTGCTGCCGAAGCAAGCACTATAAACATGTTTATAATCATAAATAAATATATTTATAATTATTAAATAAATATTTTAATAAAAAATGGATAAATAAAACTACTCCTAGGAGCCAGAGAGATTACACAGGAGATAGGGCAATTGCCTTGCACACGGCCATCCCAGGTTCCATACCCAGCATCCTACATGGTCCTCCAAGCCTACCAAGAGTGATTTCTGAGCGCAGAGCCAGGTGTGGCCAGAGTGCCAGAGAGCCAGAGTGCTGCCTGGTGTGGCCCAAAAACAAACAAACAAAAAAAAAAAAAAAAAACAGAAAAAACAAACAAAAAAAATTCTTCTAGATTTTTTTTAATTCAGCTTTGGAAACCAGAGCAACAGTATAACATGTAGGGTGCTTGCCTTGCACACAACTGACCTGGGTTCAATAACCCAGCATCCCATGTGGTCCCCAAAGCATCCTTCTTCAGGCAATCTTTCTCTTGACTCGGCTGAAACATTAGAAGCACTATGACTCCCACTAATACAGACCAGTTACAATGTGCTGAGACCATAAACAAAATGCCAGATACTTATGGTGTCCAGTTCCCACAAAGTTGGTCTCTGCAACTGCTGTAAGTGCCTTCCCCAACTCCTTATGAAAAGATATTTATATAAGCCACTCTGAAATCTTTCTTCCCATCATGGCCTTGCTCAGACTATGTTGGTAGAAATTCTCTAAGAGCTTCTAATATAATCACAGGAGAGTAAAGGGCTTCTTAAAGGGCCACAGGGCCACAATGACATACAAGGCAGAGCTAAAAGTGTTTTCATCTCTGCATAGCTGAGAGGCTGATGTAACAGCTGACAGTAACAATCCTACCAGCTTTGGAGAAACCTTTCCTTTTTCCTTTTAGAGAATAAATCTGAATTCCAAAAACAGACCATATCAATATATATATATATATATATATATTAACTATAAATATTAGCAGCAATATTCAAGGACTCCTTGATGTAATACATTATTATATAAAAGGAATTCTAGAAGAAAACAAGTATGGTCAGATAAAAGATAAAAGGAAGATATAAATCAAAAAGTTAAGACACAAAAATACTGGGAAAATAAGACCAGTAACTCTTCCTTTCAAAAGTCAGAGTTAGAAGCCTTTTCCTTTAAAAAAAAAAAAAAAAAAAAAAAACTCAAAAACTGAATTGAGGTACCAAGAATTCCAGAACTGGCTGTTAAGCATCCAATAAACTTTTCTGTTTTGGGCCCGGAGAGATAGCACAGCAGTGTTTGCCTTGCAAGCAGCCGATCCAGGATCTAAGGTGGTTGGTCCGAATCCCGGTGTCCCATATGGTCCCCCATGCCTGCCAGGAGCTATTTCTGAGCAGACAGCCAGGAGTAACCCCAGAGCACCGCCGGGTGTCTGTTTGGGGGCCATACCAGCTACTGGGTGACTATTCCCAGTTCTGAGCTCAGGGCTGCTCCTAGCAGTACTCAGACCATGTTGTGCCAGGGATCATGTTCAAGCTTGGGCTGGAGTCAAAGTACAGTGGGTAGGACACTTGCCTTGCACATGGCCAACCTGGGTTCAATCCCAGGCAGGCATGCAGGTCCCATATGGTCCCCTGAACCCTGTCAGGAGTGACCTGTGAGTTCAGAGCCAGGAATAAGCCCTGATCATCATGGGTGTGGCCCAAAAAGCAAAATAAATAAATTTAAGCCTCTCCCATGCAAAGCATGTGCTCAACCTTTTGAGCTCCCTCTCTGGCTCACAGTGAACTTTTTTCACTGAGCAAAAATCTATACCTACAACTAACTACCTCCCCTACTCTTCACTTGCAAACTACTTTTGGGGGGTTGGGGGGTTGGCCACACCCAGTGACACTCAGAGGTTACTACTGGCTCTGCACTCAGAAATCGCTCCTGGCTCAAGGGACCATATGGGACAACCCAGGTTCGTTCAGGGTCAGCTGCGTGCTAGGCAAATGCCTTCCTGCTATGCTATCATTCTGGCCCATAACCTGCTACTTTAAACAATTTGTTAACATTCCTGTTTTAAAATGCTCACACTAATGGTAAGACACAATATTTATAATTCTAAGGTTCTAAATTCTCTTTCAGATAGAATGGGCAGTCTTGAGAGGATGTCAAATGTTTTCATTTCAAGCATCAATTACCACTATATCTAGAACCAGGTGCAGAAGAGCTCACTGTGGAGATAAATACAACTGTATTCATCTCAAATTATACTTTGATTTGGGTGTTTTTTTGCTGCTTGTTGCAGGAACAAGGATCAAACCCAGGGCCTCACACATGCCACCTCCACAGCCCTTCCATACAACTTTGAGCATTTGTTTGACTAATACATGGCAGGACATTTATCTCACTGTTATTATCAAGGCAGGGAAGTCAGAAGGAATGACAGACTTCCAAATCAACTAACTGGAGAGACAACTAAGCAGGTTGAGCAAATGCATTACATGTTGAGGCTTAGGATTGATTCTAGTACTGCATTGTCCCCAAGCATAGCCTGGAGATCCCCAAAGCACAGTCAAAAGAAGTCGCCCGAGTACCAGTAAATGTAGTGTCTCCCACCCCCTAAAAAATAAAACAACAGCATGGGGCCAGAGTGATGTAGAGCGGGTAGTGCATTTTCCTTGCATGTAGTTTACATCGACCTGAGTTTGATCCCCCAACATCCCATATGGTCCCCAAGTCTATCAAGATTAATTTGTAAGTGCAGAGCCAGGAGTAATCCCTGAGCACTGCCAGGTGTGGCCCAAAAGTAACCAAAAAGAAAAAGAAATATGGAAAGGGACTGTAGAACAGTGGTGGAGGGGAGCAGACACTCTGGTGGAGGGTGCGGTGCTAGGATGTTGTATGCAGGAAACCTTTGCATGAAACACAGCTGTGGACCACGCTGCCTTGAGTAAACCTTAACATAGTAGAACACAGATTATTGCTAATCTTTCTCCTCCAAGTAAACTGACCCTTGCCATTTTGATGACATAATCAAGTTATCTACTGCCACCTAAAGGCAATAGCCCTTAACAGCAAGCTCGAATTGCTCATGAAGACTTAAACTAGAGCTTTAGTGCAGCACAGAATATACAGCATTTGTTTTAAAAAGAAGATTTTTTAGGGGCTGGAGAGTTAAGTCAAGGCAGGAGCACCTGTTTCCGTGTATGAGACCCTAAATTCAGTCATGACATGGTATGCCCCCAACCCCAATTTCAGCACAGCTGGTTTAGTCTTGGTGGCCCAGAGCAACATGGATATAGCCCTGCTAGCCCACAGCACACTCACCAGGGCTGCCCTGCACAGCTGGGCCCATGCCAGCCTGTCTGGCCCAGAAACACAGGGATGAATATCATAAAGGCAAAAGAAAAAAATTTCTAGAACTGGGGACAGCTCAGTGATAACACCTGCCATGTACAGCTATGAGGCTACAAGTACACACACACACACACACACACACACACACACACACACACACACACACACACAAAACCTCAGCGAGCACTGCAGCCAAATCCAAAAAGCCCCTACTGGTGAGCACCACAGCAAGATCAGAGTACTTCTTGTCACCATGAAGGGAAGCAAATAAACACATGAATTTGATAAAACAAGGTTTTTAATAAATTTGATACAAAGGAGAAAATAGAACAAATATTAAGATGACAAGAGTCTGAATGCCTGAAACCATCCTATTAGAAAATCCATATTCAAACAATGTCCCTGGTCTCTGTCAACTCTCACTTTTTATTCATTTAGAGTAAGCATGTAGGCTCAAAGCAGGTTATGAACAAAAGGGACTCTACATGCTGAAAATTAGAGCTGTTTTCAGCACCAGAAGAGAAGGAAGGACCTTTATTATTTTCATTCCTCACTTTCCCAATCACTATGACCTTTCTCAGATAGAAGAACAGCAAAATCATTTGAAAAAAAAAGAAAATGTTTCTTCAGTCACTCCTTATCCTCTTATACATGAACCCTCTTTTAGGAACCCCACAGAATATGCATGAACACAGAAAACTTTTCATGTGTAAGAACCAGACTGGTAGCCAGGGATGTGGCTAAAGGGGTAAAGGAAATGCCTGGACAAGAATGAAGCCCTCAGACTGAGTCTTGTCCAATTTCTCCCTGTTGAGGGAGAGAGGAGAGCAGACACCTACCTTAATAAGGCCACTGAAGGAGCGCGAACGGACCCTCTTCTTCATTTGGGGAGAAGACGGCTCCCGGCCTGGGGTCTGCGTTGCAGACTGCTTATGGAACTGACAGAAGGAAGGAAATTATGTTAATATCCTCCCAGCTAAAGTCAAACAATACTGTAAGTACAATTGATCAGAGAAATCAGTCAAGAAAAAGTGAGTTCTTGGATTAGTAAGTACATCAGCAAATCACAGAAGCAGAAAGGAAGCTGACAAAGCCAAATCAATTTGTTGTTTTTTAATAAAAAACATATTAAATTACTCTGATGAGTATTTAAGTTAAATTGAAAAGTATCTGGGAGGCTGCAGTACAGAGGGTAGGACATTTGTCTGGCATGGGGCCAACATGGGTTCAATGCCCAGCATCCCATATGGTCCCTGAGTCCTGACATTAGTTAATCACTGAGAGCAGAGTCAAGAAAAAAGCCCTGAGTGCCACAGCGTGTGGCCCAAAAACCAAAATAATAAATGTGTCAACAATTGGGTCTAAAGATAGTACCAGGGAGAAGGTGCCTGCCTTGCATAGTGTTAACCCAGTTCGATCCCAGGCACTGCATAGGTTCAACAACATAGCTTGGTGTGGTCCAAAATACCACCACTACCAATCAAACTGAAATCAGACCAAGCTTCTAGAATCAGGTTTAGGAATAGAGCATTGCTATACTTTGTATGTGTGATACCTTGAGTTCAAGCCACAACACCCATTATAAAATAATTGGGTGAAACAAACAGTTCATGGGATGAATACATGCTTTGCACACAAGAAGCCTGGGTTCAGTCCTCAGCACTACATGGTTCCCCCTCACTACCAGCAGTAAGTTCTGAGGATGGAGCCAGGAGAATCCTTTGAGAACTGCCAGATATAGCTCAAAACAAAATGAAGAGCAAGTTTCTGGAATCAAACCTAATTGTTACTAGAGTAGCATATGTCGAGAACTAGAAGACAGGTGAAATGCCACCACAGCAATGCAATCAGCACAATCCAGACTGTGTGATATAGTCTGGTTCCTTTCATAAAGGACAGAGAGAGAAAGGAGAGAGAATATGTACATTTTTTTAAGTACAATGTGATATCTTGGATCGGATCCTGTCACTGAAAAGGACTGTTAGTGGAAAAACTGGTCAACTCTGAATAAAGTCTATAACGCTACTAGTAATGTACTATGCTTTTCTGTTTTGTTTTGTTTTTGGGTCACACCCGGCAGCGCTCAGGGGTTACTCCTGGCTCTATGCTCATAAGTTGCTCCTGGCAGGCACAGGGGACCATATGGGATGCTGGGATTTGAACCACCGTCCTTCTGCATGAAAAGCAAACGCCTTACCTCCATGCTATCTCTCCGGCTCCCCCCCCCTTTTTTTTTATTTTAACCATGCTAAAATGAGGAAAAACTGAGTGAAAAATATAGGATGATTTTCTAGTATCTCTAATTTTTCTCTAAACTGTTATTTCTGATTTTAAAAATTTACTTTTAAAAAATCAAATGCATGGGGCCAGAGAGATAGCATGGAGATAAAGTGTTTGCCTTTCATGCAGGTCAATGGTTCAAATCCTGGCATCCCATGTGGTCGTCCCCTGACCCTGCCAGGAGCGATTTCTGAGCATAGAGCCAGGAGTAACCCCTGAGCACTGACAGGTGTGACCCAAAAAACAAAAAAAAAAAAAAAATCAAATGCTGGGGCTGGAGAGATAGCATGGAGGTAAGACGTTTGCCTGTCAGGAGCAATTTCTGAGCATAGAGCCAGGAGTAACCCCTGAGTGCTGCCGAGTGTGGCCCAAAAACAACAAAAGATCAAATGCTGACAATTTTGTTTGTTTTACCCTTCAGGGCCCACCCCAAGATGCAATAGGGAATATTTCCAGCTTGGTGCTCATGATAATTCCTGGTGATGGTTTGGAGACCTCAATATGCCAATGGTCAAATCTAGGCCTCTGGCATGCAGATCCTGTACTTAGCCACTTGATTTATCTCTCCAGCCAAACTTAAAAAGTACTGGGCAGGAGGAAGACTGGAGAGATAGTAAAACAGGTAAGGCACTTGGCCTTATATGTGGCCAACCCAGGTTTTAACCCTGGCTACCCCATATGATCCCCCAAGCTCTGCTAGGAATGATCAGTGAGTACAGAGTCAGGAGTAGGCACTGAGCAATGCTGAGTATAGTCTCCCCCCAAAAAAATTAATGGAAAAAGGAAACAGGTATGCATCACTGGGAATGCCACTGAATTAGGAGTAGTCTAAGTACCAAGTGCAACCCAAATAGAATAATATAGACAGATAGATAGATAGATAGATAGATAGATAGATAGATAGATAGATAGATAGATAGATAGATAGATAGACAGACAGACAGACAGAGAGATATATAGATAGATGGATGGGTAGGTGGGTGGAAGGATAGATATACATATATAGGTACAGCCTAATATATATATATATATATAATATTTTTTAAAAAAAGAGGTATACTGACTATGCCTTATCTGAGATATAATGTGCAATCCAAATATTTATAAGCAAGATTTATAAACTCAAAAATGATCTTAAAATAAGAAACATATAGGGGCTGGGGAGATAGCACAGTGGTAAGGCATTTGCCTTGCATGCAGCCAATTCAGGACAGACTATGATTTGAATCCCAGCATCCCATATGGTCCCCCATGCCTGCCAGGAACGATTTCTGAGTGTAGAGCCAGGAGTAACCCCTGACCACTGCCAGGTGTGACCCAAACCCCCCCAAATATATATATATATATATATATATATATATATATATATTATATAAAAGAAATTTTAATTTTCTTTATACTTTTCTGGAGGTTTAAATGCTTATACACTGAGTATTATTTTTAATCATGACAGGTGAAACCCTAGAAAATAATAGTTGTGATTTCTTCTAAAAGAAATGGCAATATTTTAAATGTATGGCATAACATTGCTACCATGCATAATAAAATGCTTATAATGTAATATTTGCAAAAAATGAATAGACTATGTTGTCTATGGTATGATCATAATTATGTAAAAATATATTCATACAAAAAGAGAAATACCCGGGCCCGGAGAGATAGCACAGCGGTGTTTGCCTTGCAAGCAGCCGATCCAAGACCAAAGGTGGTTGGTTCGAATCCCGGTGTCCCATATGGTCCCCCGTGCCTGCCAGGAGCTATTTCTGAGCAGACAGCCAGGAGTAACCCCTGAGCACCGCCGGGTATAACCCAAAAAACAAAAAAAAAAAAAAAAAAAAGAGAAATACCCAAAATATAAACACTAATAAAATGAGTATTTTATTTTCTCCTTATTCTCTATAATTTCTTATTTTCCTAAAAAGAGTGAAAAACTTACTGGCTAAACCCAGAAGTCTGAGGGAACCGGATAAACCTGGCCTCCTTCCTGTAAAGTGAGCCATCTGGTGCTGAACTCCACCATAAACACATTGAGCTGTCTTGCCAGCCTCGCTCAAAGGACTTTTGGGGTGTTTTTTTGTTTGTTTTTGTTTGGTTTTTGTTTTGTTTTGTTTTGCTTTTGAGCAACAATGGGCAGTGTTCAGGGATTACTCCTGGCTCTGCACTCAGTGGTCATTCCTGGAGATGCTCAGGGAACCACATGGGTTGTGCCAAGGATCAAACCTGGGTGGGCCACGCACAAGGCAAACACCCTACCCACTGTGCTATTGCTCTCAAAGGACTTTTTCAATTAAAAACAGCTCAGCTCAGGAACAGGAAGAGTGCACGTTTTGCAAGTGGGAGCTCCAAGTTCAATCAATAACCATCACAAAGTCCCCTAAGCACTGCCAGGGAATGAGCCCTGAACAACATGAAGGGGCAGTAGTTCTTTCTACACTGTCAGGTGTGGCCCCCACCCCTGCCACCCAGAAAAATAGCAGTTGAGCTCAACACTTTCTGAGCACTTTCTGGGCCTATGCATAAAAATAAATAAAAGTCCAGATGAACAGGAAGGCAAGAGACTACTCTTGCCTGGTCAGCTCAAATTGAAGAGACTCGAGACCAAATAAATTTTCTGAGAAACGAACCAAGTCATCAGAATTTACTTCAGCAACAATTTGAGTCTTAAAATGGCAAATGAGAAGTTTAAATTTGCTTCCAGAGTTCCAAAGAAAACCAAGTTAGCCACTAGGATTCCTATTTCTAGATTTAGGCTAGCAACTTGATCTATATGTGCTCTAACTACAAACAAAGCCTTTGTAAGAGCTACCACTTTTGCTCGCTATACTAGCAGATTCCCTCTCATCTTTACAACCACAAGACATGGACATTATAATTACCACATTACAAACAAGAAAACTGAAATTCTGAAAGGTAAAGTTATTTGCCAAGAAGGCTGAGAGTTTAAACTTTGGAACATGTAAGTGCTGGTTCTCTCTCAGCACACTTGTTACAATGACCAAAATTAAAGAATCTCTAACACGGATCCCTATTTAACTCTTAAAAATTGAAATGCCTCCATTTCTCTCTCCAGAAGGCACTGTACGAAGTCTGCTAATGAGGCTATATATATGCAAGTTTGCCTTCCTGGCTAAGCAAATATTAAATGAGGGTCATAGAGACAGAGCACGGGCTAAGGCACTTGCTTTGCATATGGCTGATCTCAATTCCATCCCTGATACTATATGCAGTCACCTTAGCATAGTCAGAAGTGATTCCTGAGCATCAAAGGATATAGCACCCCAAAAAAAAGAAAATATAAAATGAGAGGTTTCTGGGGAGTAAGGGGTGTAGGGACTGAACTCAGGGCCTCAAAGCTGTAAAGCTTGTGTTAGTCCTACGGAGCTATTCCTGGCCTAAAGGAGATTCCAAGGGGAGTGATGGAGAACAAACATACCTAGTGTCATCAGTGACTGGGCCTTGGGGACCATGAGACCAGAGATCACACCCAGACCTCCTGCCTCCAGAGCATTGTACTCCTTTGAGAACACTGAGCCCTTTGACCTTCCTCCCTGGCAAATATGAGATACTTCACAGGATTCCCAGTGACCACACAACCCTGTCACCTCCTGAGAGCTGAGTCATCATCCCAGGTATGGGTGTTGAATGGTAGGTTGTGTGTTCCACAATCCCCAGAGAGGAAGAGGGAATCCCATGCCTCCTCTTCAGGTAGGACAAGAGACACTGGTCCAGTAGCAATTGCCCACAATAAATAATTCATATAGTTAGGAAGGTTTCACAAGCAAGAAACTCACACTGCAAGCTGTTCACCACAAGCCAGTCGCTCTACCATGTAGAACCAGGAGCCTAGATAGCAACTTCCACCTCAGGCCTCCAGAGTAGTCTTTATTGAGATTAAAAAAATAAATAAATAAATAAAGCCCACCCCCAAGGGAAGGGGGAAAAGCCAAATGAGAAGGCAATGGAGAAACAAAACCAAAGGAAACCAATTGAGATACAAATGAGGACTAATTCAAAGGCCTCTATCTACACCAGGCACCTGTCTGATGAGCTGCTTCTTCTTCGAGGACTCTGGCATGTTGTGGACATGCTGGAACAGGTCTCGCAGCGCCTCCTCTGTCCGCTGCTGCGTCTCCTCCTGGGAGTAGGACTCCAGCTGGTTCTGTCGAGACTTTACCAGCTGGAAGGACTTAGCATGACATGAAAGTGTCAGATCAAGATCATCCTAGAGAAAAAATAAAAGATGGAAATAAATACATTCTGCCTGCTTTTTCTTTCGTGTTCCCACAACCCTAGAACAAAAGAGAGGGTGCTGGAGAACATGGCATATTATACCTAGAAACAGAAATCTAAATATATTATCAGATAAAGAGAAACCTGCATTAACAAGTCACACTCGGGGCCGCAACGGTGGCACAGCGGTAGGGCATTTTCCTTGCATGCAGCTGACATAGGACAGACTGCAGTTCGATCCCCCGGCGTCCCATAAGGTCTCCTAAGTCTGCCAGACAATTTCTGAGCACAGAGCCAAGAGTAACCCCTGAGTGTCACCAGATATGGCCCCAAACCCCCCCCCCAAAATATAAGTAAATAAATCTTATGTAGTCTTCTTAATAAACATCATACATTTCCTCTCTTTTTTTTTGTTTTTTTTGGGGGGGGTTTTGGTTTTGTTTTTTTGTTTTGTTTTGTTTTTGTTTTTGGGTCACACCTGGCAGGGGCTACTCCTGGCTCTACGCTCAAAAATTGCCCCCAGCACTCAGAGGACCATATGGGATGCCGGGATTTGAACCACCATCCTTCTGCATGCAAGGCAAAGCCTTATCTCCATGCTATCTCTCCGGCCTATACATTTCCTTAATAATCTCATGTAGTTGCAAGTTTTTTAGCAACCTGATAGTATTTCTTTTTTTTTTTTTTTTTTTTTTTTTTTGTGGTTTTTGGGTCACACCCGGCAGTGCTCAGGGGTTACTTCTGGCTCCAGGCTCAGAAATTGCTCCTGGCAGGCACAGGGGACCATATGGGGCGCCGGGATTCGAACCGATGACCTCCTGCATGAAAGGCAAACGCCTTAACTCCATGCTATCTCTCCGGCCCCTAGTATTTCTAATGAACCTAAAATAAATGGAATACATCGAAAATGCAGTAGCCTTATTTATATTCAGCCAGCTCTATAGACCCACTATGTTCTCGAAAGAGATGTAAACCAAGCCGTGAAAAAATTATGGGTATACCAGTCATACAGCTAAAAGCTGGCAATCTTAGAAGAGAGTGGGCTAAGTCCCTGCCCTGCTGAAGTCATGTCAGTTGCAACCCACCACCCACAACAGTCACTTTTGCCAATGGCCCAGTTTCACCACTTCTCTATAGCTTTCTTTTTGTTTGTTTTTGTTTTTGTTTTATTTTGTTTTGGGGCCACACCTGGTGATGTTCAGTTACTCCTGGTTCTGCACTCATAAATTGCTCCTGGTTCAGGGAACCATGGGACACTGGGGGATCAAACCAAGGTCCATCCTGGATCGGCCCTACCGCTACACTATCACTCCAGCCCCTTCTCTATAGCTTTCTGCAGACACACCAATCTGACCAAGACTTCAGGTATGCCAGTCTTTGGGCTGACAACACCAGGACTTTTTTGGAGTGAATGGAGGTCCCTTCTCCTCCTATCCCACCTCCCCCATCCTTCCTTCTTGAACTTCCAGAAAGCCTGTCAGCTAAAAACACACCCCACAGAAGTCACAGTATCAGCAATAGTGCTTGGAACTCCTAGACTCCAAGGCCGCATTCATGGCTGCAAGCCAGCTCCAAATTTTTTAATACTGTCATCCTCATATTAGACAATTTTGAGAACAATGTGTATCTGAAGCCACCAAATATTCAGAAGCAAAAGAAGTAACAGAATGAACAATTAGCAACAAAAGCTAAACCTTCTGATGATGACTTAATGACCTTATTGTGAGATACAATAATTTTCACAAATTTTCTTGGTGCTAGCCCATGCTTTATTTCCTTGTCTGCACAAGGCAAAAGCTCTACAGATTTCCATGCAGAGCAAGCCAAACTATAATTTTCTATATTTTGAAGTCCACATGATAGTACTCAATTCTTGGTAAAAGTTTTCTCTAATGAGAAACAGGAAATTTGGTTTTTTCTCTCCCCACCTCCACTCCTTTTTTTTTTTTTTTTTTTTTTTTTTTTGTGGTTTTTGGGTCACACCCGGCTGTGCTCAGGGGTTTTTCCTGGCTCTGTGCTCAGAAACTGCTCCTGACAGGCACGGGGGACCATATGGGACGCCGGGATTCGAACCGATGACCTTCTGCATGAAAGGTAAACGCCTTACCTCCATGCCATCTCTCCGGCCCCCCCTTTTTTTTTTTTTTTAAAGCAGCAGTGTTCAGGGCATGATTTTAGCATGACACCTCAATCCCTGAGTTTAAGTTCTGTTTGTTGGCTTTTGGGAAAGAATTGTCTTTCCTTATGGTTTAGTAAGTGAAATCGGATAATTTTGAAACAGGACTGAGGACACAACTGCAACTGTAAACATGTTCTTTTCTCCTGCTTTTCACTGACTTTTAACTGTTTCATGTATATGAATCCAAAGGGTCACCAAGGACTGTTTCTGGATTGTCAATGAGGATGCTTAATCTTAAAAATTAAAATAATTAAAACATTATCTCAAAAAATATTTTTCTTGGTGCTGTGCTTTATTTTTTTTCCTTTCCTTTCCTTTCCTTCCCTTTCCTTTTCTTTCTTTCTTTCTTTTCTTTTTCTTTTTTTTTTTTTTTTTTTTTTTTGATTTTTGGGTCACACAGGTCAGGTTACTCCTGGCTCTAAGCTCAGATATCGCTCCTGGCAGGCCTGAGGGATAATATGAGATGCCAGGATTCGAACCATTGTCCTTCTGCATACAAGCCAAATGCCCTACCTCCATGCTATCTCTCCAACCCCCTCCTTTTCTTTTTTTTCTTTTTTTCTATTTTAAATTAATTTTCACTCCCCCTTACCTGGAAGCAAATGTATTATATCAACTATGTGATACATGATCTTAAATAAAGTAATTTAAATCTGTGTGTACATATATATATATACATATATTTATATCTGCATGTATATATACACATATATATACATATATACACACACAAATACACAAAATTGTACTTTAATTACTATAAAACATCAGCTTTGTTTTTGCTTTGAGCCACACCTTCCATGCTCAGGGGCTATTCCTGGCTCTGTACTCAGGAGTGACCCTGGTGGTGCTCAGGAACCCACATGTGATGCAGGTGATTCACATTGTTTGGTGAGCTGAGAAGCCTTAGCGGTGTACTAGCTTTACAGCATCTCCATAAAACATTTGCTATCAACTGACTATTTATATCAAATACTGTCAATGCATAAGGACTTTAGGAAACAATGTGAAACAATCCATGGAATCCATCAGCAGTGGAACTCTTTATTTAGTTTTGGTTTTTGGGTCACACCTGGCAGTGTTCAGGGGTTACTTCTGGCTCTCCGCTCAGAAATCGCTCCTTGCAGGCTCGGGGGACCATATGGGATGCTGGGATTCAAACCACTGCCCTTCTGCATGCAAGGCAAATGTCTTACCTCCATGCCATCTCTCCGGCCCAGGAGGAACTCTTATGTGAGGCAGATAAGACAGTGCATGATGGCTTTTGGACGGCCCTACTCCTAATAGTGCTCAAGGGAATCAAAGCTGAGGATCCCACATTCAAAGCACATATTCCAGCCCTTTGAATCATCTCCCCAGTCCCTGCAAGAGTATTTTTATTTGTTTGTGTTTGCTTTTTTGTTGTTTTGGGGCCACACCTGGCAATGCTCAGAGATTACTTTGGCTCTAGACTCAGGAATCACTCCTGGAAGTGCTTGAGGGAAAATATGGGGTGCTGGGGATCAAATCCAGCTGGGAACATGGAAGATAAATGCCCTATCTACTGTGCTATTGCTACAGCCCAATTTCATACTTAGTTTTAAAAGTTCCATAATCTTAGGTGCTGAAGCAATAGCATAGTATTTGCCTTGCATGTGTTTAACCTGGGTTTGATCTCTGGCTTCCCATGTCATCCCCAAGGCCTGCCAGAAGTGATTCCTGAGTGCAAAGCCAGAGTTACTCCTGTGCACAGCCAGGTCCGCTTCAAAAACCAAAAACATTTCAATAATCTTAATTCTGAAAAGGGATGTAATTCAATAGTAAAGCACATTTCTTGTATACATGAGACCTGGGATTGATTCCTAGCAACCAACTCTTTTCCTTCTCTCTCTCTCCCTCTCTCTCTCATATCTCCTCCTCTCTTTCTTTCTTTCTCTCTCTCTCTCTTTTTCTCAAAAAATATATATAAACAGACTATCTCTTTGTTCCTATTCATACCTTTGATGCTTGAGTTCTGGAGCTCAAATAGTGTGATCTGGCACATTCTCGAATATAAACAGGAGCCTGGACAAGATATAATAAAAAAAAAAAAAAAGACCAGTGGTTAATAGCATCTAAAATTCTTTTAAGCCACACAACAATACAACAAATACATTGTAAAAAAAAAAAAAAAAAAATCTCACCTCCCCACAGAAAAAGAGTTCCAAAATGTACCAATTTCAGTTTTCATCAAAAAAAATCTGCCTAAAATCTGATGGAAAAAAAAAATGCAGCAGTAGGGCATTTTTGTCTTGCACGTGGCCGACCCGAGATGAACCAGAGTTTGATCCCTGGTATCCCATGTGGTCCCCCAAGTCTGCCAGGGACCATTTCTGAGCACAGAGCCAGCAGTAAACCGAGTGCTACCAGTTATGGCCCAAAAATCAAATAAATAAATTAAATAAATAAATAAATAAAATCTAATGTGAAAACTCTAAGAAGATATCATCATCTTATTTCTTTTTTTTTTTTTTGGGGGGGGGGGGTTTGGGTCACTCTCGGCAATGCTCAGGGGTTACTCCTGGCTCTACGCTCAGAAATCGCTCCTGGCAGGCTCGGGGGACCATATGGGATGCCGGGATTCGAACCACTGTCCTGCTTGCAAGGCAAAAACTCTATCTCCATGCTATCTCTCCGGCCCCTAATCTTATTTCTTGTTTATTTGTTCTTGGACATACCTGGTAGTGCTCATGTTTACTCCTGGCTCTGTTCAAGGATCACTCCTGGCATGCTCAAGGAGTATGTGTGGTGCCCAGAATCAAACCCAGGTCAGCCACATGCAATATACTATTTCTATGTTCTTATACTATCTTCTGACCCCACTGTTAGCTGTTTTAAAAATCAAATATGGTCAAGGCAGATAGTACACAGTTAAGGTGCTGGTCTCACATTCCACTAACCTGTTTCAAATCTCCTGCACCACATATGGTCCCATAATACAACCGTGGAGGGGGGGAGTCACTCATGAGCAGAGACGTGATTGGCTTCTAAAGCACTCCTGGGTATGGCCCAAATGCCCTCCTCCCTCAAAAAAATATTAAATATGGGCCAAATGATAGCTCTAAGAACTAAAGTACCCATTTTGCATGCAGGAGTCCTAAATTTGATATCCAAAAGTACATGACCACATGAACACTGCCAAGATTGACCCCCCCCCCAAATCAAAAGCACTTCCTGAGCACCAACCAGGTCTGACCCCCCAAAATCAGGCAATTAAATATGGCATGTGGGGCTGGAGCAATAGCACAGCAGGTAGAGCGTTTGCCTACACATAGCCAAGCTAGGTTTGATCCCTGGCATCCCATATTGTTTCCAAGCCTGCTAGGAGTGATTTCTAAGTACAGAGCCAGGAGTAACCCAAGTGCTGCCAGGTGTGGCCCAAAAACCAAAAATAATTAACAACTAAGTAAATATGCCATGTCTATATTCAAATTTTTACCTGTTGTACTATATTTCCAACCCCTAGAATGCTCTTTTTGCAAGGAAGAGACCCAAGTTCAATCCCAGGTACCACAAAGCCCTTATACAGGACTACCACTCCCACCTCCCTAAAAAAAAGACAGCAGGAGCCAGCTTTCAAGGTAAACAGCTAGCCAAATGGTATAACATTCTGAATAACTAAAACTTCATAAGTATATAGAGGTACTCATTGCTTAAAGACTTAGAAAGGGCGGAAGTACAAAAGGGAAGGCACTTGACAATCTAACTCCCTGCCAGGAGAAAGCCCTGATCACTGCTGGGTATAGATCCAAGATAAATAAGCACACAGACAGAAACTTAGAAGGAACTGGGACTAGGCTCAAGAGTAGAACACCTGCTCTGTAAACCTGAGGCCTAGATTTGATCCTGGCACCAGTTCATACTGCTAAATGAGAGACTCCCTACCAACACCAACACCAACACCAAAACAATTTTTTTAAATATTTTTGGGGCCAGAGTGGTGGCACAACAGTAGGGTGTTTGCCTTGCACGCAGCTGACCTAGGATGGACTGTGGTTCAATCCCCCAGTATCCCATATGGTCCCAAGTCAGGAATGATTTCTGAGTGCAGAGCCAGGAGTAACCCCTTAGTGTCACCAGATGTGACCCAAAAACCAATTAATTAAAATAAAATAATGTCTTAATTTAAGCATCATAGTTTCAAACATGTTGTAGTTGGGTTTCAGTCATAAAAATACACCCCCTTCACCAGTGCAACCTTCCCTCCACCAATGCCCTCCACACCCCCTGCCTGTCCATTCTATTTCTCTCACTCACTACCATTTTCATGATTATTGTTGGTGTAGTTATTTCTCTAACTGCACTTACCACGCTTTGTAGTAAGCTTCACATCATGGACTGGTCCTCCCAGCCCTCATCTGTATTGTCTCTGGGTATTGTTACCATACTGTCTTTATTTTTCTTAAATCCCACAGATGAGTAAGACTATTCTGTATCTATCTCTCTCCCTCTGACTTATTTCACTCAGCATAATAGTTTCCATGTCCATCATGTATAAGAAAATTCATGACTTCATTTTTCCTGACAGCTGCTTAGTATTCTATTGTACATATGTAACACAGTTTCTTTAGCCACTCATCTGTTATTGGGCACCTGGATTGTTTCCAGATTCTGACTACTGTAAATAGCATAGCAGTGGACATAGGTGTACAAAAGTTTTTTTGTATGTGTTTTTGTGGTCCTAGGGTATATCCCTAGGGTGGTTGGTATTGCTGGATCACATGAGAGTTCAATTTCCAGATTTTTGAGGAATATCCTCAAGTTGTTTTTCAGAAAGGTTGAACTAGATAGCATTCCCTCCAGCAGTGAATGAGAGTTCCTTTCTCCCCACATCCCCGCCAGCACTGATTGTTCTTGTTCTTTGTGATGTGTGCCAGGCTCTGTGGTGTGAGATGATACCTCATTGTTGTTTGCTTTGCATCTCCCTGATGATTAGTGATGAACCACCAAATTTTTTAAAACTTGGAGAAAAACTGTCCTCCAAAAAAACCAACTAAGAAGATTAAATAAGAAAATTAGAAAATCACTATTCTATAATACCCAATCTAATCCAGTTTTTAGAAGGATTATGTAGGAATGTTTCAAATAAAAAAGGAAGAAAAAAGCACGGCAGCGTTTGCCTTGCAAGCAGCCGATCCAAGACTAAAGGTGGTTGGTTTGAATCCCAGTGTCCCATATGGTTCCCTGTGCCTGCCAGGAGCTATTTCTGAGCAGATAGCCAGGAGTAACCCCTGAGCACCGCCGGGTGTGACCCAAAAACAAAAAAAATGGGAGATCCACTTTTTAATAGGTGTTCTCATATACATATATCCAATAAAATCATGTTAAGCAATCTCCCTAAAGATCACTTAGTAATTGCAGAGGGGGAAATGTGCCTTTATAACTGTGAGATATGCCAGTAAAATTAGTATCACTAAGAGTAAGATAATCTGACATTCTGTACCTCCTCATATGATGCAACAAAATGCAAGAGACACAAATATCACAGAAGTATCTCCATAAAATGATTACCCTGCGTCTCTCTGGCCCTCAGACCTCTCCTCCAGCTCACACGAACTATAGAAAAGGGAACAGACATATAAATGAGCTGGAAAAACAGTAATAAAAAGGGCTGGAAGACAGCTCAAATGGTAGGACACATACCATAAGATTAAGGGTGTCCTAAGTTATGCCCGAGGCGCAGGCTCTAGTAGCCCCAGAGCACTGATAAGAAACTCCAATCCCACAGCACTCTGAGGTCTAACCTCTAAAAAAAATTTTATTAAAAATAAAACCAAGGGGCCGGGCGGTGGCGCTGGAGGTAAGGTGCCTGCGCTAGCCTAGGACGGATCACGGTTCGATCCCCCGGCGTCCCATATGGTCCCCCAAGAAGCCAGGAGCAACTTCTGAGCGCATAGCCAGGAGTAACCCCTGAGCATCACAGGGTGTGGCCCAAAAACCAAAAAAAATAAAAAATAAAAAAAAATAAAACCAAGAAGGGGCCAGAGAGATAGCATGGAGGTAAGGCATTTGCCTTGCATGCAGAAGGAAGGTGGTTCAAATCCCGGCATCCCATATGGTCCCCCGAGCCTGCCAGGAGCAATTTCTGAGCATAGACCCAGGAGTAACCCCTGAGCACTGCCGGGTATGACCCAAAAACCAAAAAATAAAATAAAATAAAATAAAACCAAGAGGGCCGGAGCGGTGGCATAAGCGGTAAGGTGTCTGCCTTGACCTCGCTAGCCTAGGACGGACGACAGTTCAATCCCCCAGTGTCTCATATAGTCCCCCAAGCCAGGAGCAATTTCTGAGCACATAGCCAGGAGTAACCCCTGAGCATCATCAGGTGTGGCCCCAAAACCAATAAAATAAAAAATAAAAATAAATAAATAAATAAATCCAAAAGGTGGAGAAATAGTTCAGGAGTTAAGGCACTTGCACACAGCTGATCAGACGCAATCCTCAGTATTTCATATAGTGATTTCTTAGCACACTTAGATGTAACCAAAATATCGAAGATAAATAATCTGCTGTGAATACAATATTATGGCTATTAAGAGAATGTTTTGGGGCCGGAGAGATAGCATGGAGGTAAGGCGTTTGCCTCTCATGCAGGAGGTCATCGGTTCGAATCCCGGCGTCCCATATATGGTCCTCCCGTGCCTGCCAGGAGCAATTTCTGAGCCTGGAGCCAGGAATAACCCCTGAGCACTGCCGGGTGTGACCCAAAAACCACAAAAAAAAAAAAAAAAAAAGAGAATGTTTTATTCTAAGGAAAGGATGCAAGTTTCATGCCTATAGTTTACTGTCTATCAGTGATTAATGCCAGAAAAAAGTATGAATACTTAAGAAAAGCAAATACAGTAAATAGTACACTTGCTAAACCTGAGGGACAATTATGTTTACTATTTTATTCTTTGAATTTTTCTCTGTATTTTAAAATGTTTATAATAAGGTTTTATCTTTTTAAATGTTTTGAGGCCAGAAGTCTGGCTTGATGGTTAAGCTTTTGCTTGAATGTGTGAAGCCTTTGGTTCAATAACCAGTTCCACAGTGGGGGGGAGCCCTATGGCAATATATTATTATACCTATAATTTAATTTTTAACCAAAAATGTTTCTTTCTGGCAAGAATGATAGAATCCAAGCTTAAACATAAGCTTTAAACAAAGCCAGACAGAGCTGAAGCAACAGCACAGCAGTAGGGCGTTTGCCTTGCACGCAGCTGACTCAGGATGGACCTGGGGTTCAATTCCCAGTGTTTTATATGGTCCTCCAAGCCTGACAGGAACAATTTATGCAGCCAGAAGTCAGGCTCTGGGGACCATGTGGGAGGTTGGGATTCGAACCGAGGTCTGTCGAGGGTTAGCTGCATTCAAGGTAGTCTCACTAGCCATTACACCAAAGTCACTCTGACAGGAACAATTTCTGAGTGCAGAACCAGAAGTAACCTCTGAGTGCGCTGGGTCTGGTCCAAAAATTTTTTTAATTAAAATTAAAAATAAACAAAGCCAGAGAGTAGGGGATAAGATGCTTGCTTCACACAGGGTTGACCCCAGCTGGATATCTGGATATTCTTCCAACAACTACTAAGAGTGATTCTTTTTTTTTTTTCAGGAGTGATTCTTAAGTATAGAATCAGGGGTAAGTCCTAAGCAGTACTGTGTTTGGCCCCAAACTGTTTTTGTTTTTTTTGTTTTGTTTTGTTTTGTTTTGTTTTTGTTTTTTGGGTCACACCCGGCGTTGCTCAGGGGTTACTCCTGGCTGTCTGCTCAGAAATAGCTCCTGGCAGGCACAGGGGACCATATGGGACACCGGGATTCGAACCAACCACCTTTGGTCCTGGATCGGCTGCTTGCAAGGCAAACACTGCTGTGCTATCTCTCCGGGCCCCTTGGCCCCAAACTGAATGAATGAAAACACACGCACAAATACACATGTATATGTGCTTGCACGCGCGCACACACACACACACACACACACACACACACACACACACACTTACTTTAGTGACCCAAAAGAAGACACCATGGGCTAGAGCACATGTCGAACTCCTATGCCAGCTCATAGCCCCTGCTGCTTAAAGTGACCCCTGAGCAGAGCTGTAAAGATTTTCTGAGTCTTAGGCATGACCCCAAAACCAAAACCAAAACCAAACAGCATTCATTTTGCTACTATTCTAAGTCAACTATTTAAATTCACTTATTCAGCTCCTGACCTGAGCCATGAGCAATAATCCACCCTCATGATGCATCATCACCTATGTTTTGGCCTAGTGAGCCAAAGAGTACTCCAAAGTAAAAAATTATTCAAGTCTAAATCCTAGACTGCCATCCTATGAGCAAATCCTAGGGTGGCCTCCATAATCACACACTGAATAATCCCCTCTCTTCTGGAGTGTGGGTAGGTCTTGGGTCTTACATCAGTGACAATCAGGTTACATTCTGAGGGCAGAAAAGTGGCACAGTACCACATCATACACATGTATGTAAGGCTTCATCTTCATCTTATCACACAACAAAAAAACTATTGCCAGTCTTAAAGAATTAAACTGCTAGGATAAGGGGTGACAGAGTAACTAAGGGGAACAGAACTACTGAACAAACAAAATAGTCAGAAAAATGGCCAGCTCCCCAACCAAGCTCCAAAGAAAATAATGACTGCAGATACTTCCCAGATAGTCTGTGGCCTTCTCAGAAAGGAGGGGGAGGGAGACAGGTTCCCCTTTCTGTATGAACAACAGCAACTGAACAACACCCCCTTCACCCTCTGACAAAAATGGCCCAGCTCCGAGACTGCAATTATGAACAACCAAATATTCTCAAGTGGGGGACCAGCCTATGAGGATGAAAACTCTGTGGTGGGGTCAAGCCCCCACACCCACCCTGCCACCAGAAAACCCAGCAGCTTCAGCCCACATCCACCATCTTTCCAGCAGAAAAACTGCCTGGTTCCTCGACCAAGCTCCAAAAGAAAGTAAAGGTCCCCAATACTTCCAGGTAGCCTCTGTAGCATTCTCAGAAGGGGAAGGTTTTGGGGGTGTGGGGGAATGGATTGGGAGACGGGACAGATTCCTCTTTCTGCATGAACCACAGCATACCGAAACCCTCTGACAGAAACTGCCCAGCTCTGTGACTTAACTTTTTGAAACTGCCAAGCTCCCAAGTTTATTTCAAATCTATAAATCCTGGACCATGGAGCCACAAATGGATATATGACACCTCAAATTTTATAGCAGCCCAATAGTATCATAGGGGATCTAATAGGAAAATTACATAGTAATCTACCAAGCTCAGTGAGTCTAAACAGTAACACAGGAGGTTCAATTAGTACCAGATACAACCCAGTAAACCCTTAGCCACTAACTAATGTAATGCTAAGAAGAGAGAGAACAATCATTTCAAACTGACCCCTGTTGATCTAGATTTTGATAATCCCATTTGCCTTTGTATTGTAACAAATAATATACTGTATTTTCCGGTGTATAAGACGACTTTTGAAACAAAAAAAAAGTCAACCGAAAATCGGGGGTCATCTTATACGCTGAGTATATCCCGAAAAATGTTTCAATATGCCGCTAAACGAAAATTGTCTGAATATTGCCACAAAATGAATTTTCCAACTCGATACTGTACCAATCACTGCCAGGCTGCTCGGACCGCCTCTCTAACTCAGCCAATCCAAGCAGGCTTTTGATGCATGCAAATTAGACAATGTTCTGGACCCAAATCTACACTGTAAAAGCCTGCTCAGATTGGCCAGAATCAGAGGAAGTCTATTACAGTAGAACCTTTGAACCTTTGCTTGTTGTGATTGGCTCACTGTGGTACATACAGTTGCAGCACAGGAACGTTCTGTCTGATACAGCGAATATAGGCCTAAACCTATGTTTTAACTGCAAAATTAGGGGGTCGTCTTATACGCCCAGTTGTACAGCTGTAGGGCATTTGCTTTGCATAAAGTAGCAGGGATTTGATGCCCTGCACCTTCCCCAGTACACAATATGGTCCTCCAGCACCACCAGGAATAATCCTTTAGCAGAGTCAAGTCCCAAATACCACGGGGTATGACAACCTCCATAAAATAATAAAATAAAATAAAATAAAATAAAATGCAGGGTTAGGAATATGATCCTAAGGATAGAGCACATACCCTACATATGTAAGGTCCTGGCGATGGTTCTTGGTATTCTGTGGCCTACAAGTACTAGCAGGTATAGCCCTGATGGCCCTTAAGCACTGAAGGGTCTGAACTCCACAACAAAATTCAAAACAAAACTCCAGTAGGGGGCCAAAGAGATAACACAGCACTAGGGCATTTGCCTTGCACACAGCAGATCCCCAGAACGGAAGGTAATTCGAATCCTGGCATCCCATATGGTTGCCCCAGCCTGCCAGGAGCGATTTCTGAGCGCAGAGTCAGGAATGACCACTGATTGCTGCCAGGCATGACCAAAAACAACAACAACAACAACAACAACAACAAAAACTCCAATGAGGTACTTCATCCATGTGAACAGTGGTGTGACTAGAAAGAAGACACAGGTGAGAATGGGAAGAAATAGGTAACCCCTGTGCATCATTTATGAGAACATCAAATGGACTAAAAAAACATGAAGGAAACAGCAAGGCAGGCTTTAGACAATTTAACACAGAGTTATCATCTGGCCTAGTAACTCCATTTCTGAATATATGTACCCCCAAAGAGTTAAAATGGAGTCTTACAGCAATTTTAATGGGATATCATCTACTGGACTTAATGATTATAACGGAATACCATTCGATTTTGAAAGGAAAAACATTTGACATATGCTGAAGAATGGGCGACCTCGATGCCACTGTGATCACATCAGGCAATCACAGAAAGACAAATTCTGTATGTTTACATTTACATGTGATATTCAGAACAATCAATATCACAGAAAGCAGAAGCAGAATGGCAGTTGCCAGGGTCAAGAGGAGAGAAAAACAGAGAACTACTATTTAATAAGTAGAGCTTCAGTTGTGCTTGATGAGAAGGTGAACAACAATAGAGTAAAAGCAATGCTACTGGACCAAACACAAAAATAACTGACTTTTAGTTCTTTTTTGTTTACCAACTTTTTTTTAAACTTAAGGGGAAAAACAAGGAACCAGAACTGTATGATCTTAAAATGTCTTAGCATTTCCAGATAGAAAGATGTTAAAATTAAAAATTGGAAGATGGTGTATGTGGTAAAGCACAGGTCTGGTCTGATCTGTCCCCCACCCACACAGGACCACCAGATGTAACCCTAATGGCCCAGTGCTAAACCAGCAGGCTTCTGTCAGTCTTGAATCACGAGCCACGTCTTGAATCACGAGCCACGCACAGCTTGGAGTGGACCCTATACATTTTTTTTTAATTCACGTTCAGGAAAGTGCACTCCAAAGAAAAGATCACAGCTTGACTATGTGACCTTTTGCTAAAACCTTTGAAAATAGTATCAAAAGGTCACAGTATAGAGCCACACAAAGAGCCCTTTCAAGAGAATAAAGCTCTACCTGCCTGACCCTCTCAATCAAGCTTCTAGAAAGCTTCTTAAAGGTGTTGCCTCTTAGCCTTCTCAGGAGGAAACAAAAGGAGAGAAGGGCTTAGCTTCTAAAATCTGTTGTGTGTGTGGCTTCTGTCTAATGGAATGAATGCCAATGAAATCAACAAAACAAAAACCAGGTTCTTGAGAAAATTATGTTAGTAAAAACACTACTAGTTTGGATAAAAAGGACAAAGGGGACAAGATAATAGGAGAATGTCAGAAATCAAATTTCTATCAGGCAGGAGAGTCAAAACTGCTCAGATGCCTTTAGTGAAAGAAAAAGCACAAGATGGGGGCCAGAGCAATAGCACAGCAGGTAGGGCATTTGCCTTACAGGCAGCCAACCCAGGATCGATCCTCAGGATCCCATATGATCCCCTGAGCCTATCCGGAGTAATTTCTGATCAGAGCCAGAAGTAACTCCTGAGCACCACTGGTTTGACCCAAAAAGAAAAAAAAAAATTTAAATAAAAGTTGGGGACCAGAGAGATAGCATGGAGGAAAGGCATTTGCCTTGCATGCAGAAGGTCGGTGGTTCGAATCCCGGCATACCATATGGTCCCCCGAACCTGCCAGGAATGATTTCTGAGCATAGAGCCAGGAGTAACCAGAGCACTGCCGGGTGTGACCCAAAAACAAACAAACAAGCAAAAAAGTCATGATACAAGATGGAGCAGAGTCTACTACTTAGGAGGAGAAATCTTCTACCCACAGCGCATCAAATACCCTAGTAGCTTCTTAGCCCTCCCCATCTCAAGACTTCAGGGGAAGGGATCCAAACTTGATTTACTGGCTCTTCCATATCCAGTCATCTTCACAGCATTCAATCATCTTCATAGTTTTGTTTTGAGGATCCCACCTTACTCCCTGCATCCACCCAGTCCAGTCACTGACTAAATCCCAAATCACCTACCTTAAAAAGCTTTTGGGAGTGTTTAATCATAAAAGCCATCCCATTGTTTAACTTCATTATATTCTCTTGAAGGTCATTTGCAGTGGCCTAGATAGAGGAAAAGAAAATCAGTATGGTGGTAACTAAGAACTGGGAAATGGGGTCGGAGCAATAGCATAGCAGTAAGGCATTTGCCTTAAATGAGGCCAACCTGGAATAGACCCAGGTTTGATCCCGGCATCCCATATGGTCCCCCAAGCCTGCCAGGATTTCTGAGCTCAGAGCCAGGAGTAACCCCAGAGTGCCGCCAAGTGTGGCCCAAAACAAAGCAAAACAAAAAAATGAAAAATGGGACCAGACTGATAGCACAATGTGGTAGGGCATTTGTCTTGCAAGGAGCTGATGCAGTACGGACCCAGGTTCAATCCTCGGCATCTCTATGGTCCCTGAGCCTACCAAGAACTATTTTTGAGTGCAGAGCCAAGAGAACCCCTGAGTGACACTGGGTGTGGCCCAAAATCAAAACAAACAAACCAAAAAATGGGAAATGGGGCTAGAGAGATAGTACAGTGAGCAGGGCACTTGCCTTGCATGCAGCAGACTGGAGTTCAATTCCTGGTATCCCATAAGGTGGCCCTAACCATGCCAGGAGTGATTCCTGAAAGCAGAGCCAGGAATGACCACTGAGCATCACCAGGTATGCCCCCCCCCCAAAAAAAAATATACAAAAAGAAAAAGAAAAAAATAAATTAAAAAAGATCAGGGGCCAAAGCAGTGGCAGAAACAGCAGGGCATTTGCCTTGCATGTGCTGACCTAGAATGGACTGTAGTTTGATTCCCCGGCCTCCCATATAGTTCCCTAAGCCAGACCGATTTCTGAGCGTACCGGGTGTGGCTCAAAAAACAAAAAATAAAGAAAAATAAAAATAAATAAAAAGAGCACAATCATTACAGTCATTGGCCATTCATTCCCTGACTTCCCCTCTTATATAAGCACTTTCAACATATATACTAAAATTTCCCAAAATGCGCAATGTCCTTGAATAGGTGTTGAGAGGACAACCCAGGGTTGTGGTGGCAGCCTCAGGTGCAAGTAGGGGGCATTTATGTTCATAAAGAAGGCATATTGGTAGGGGCCGGAGAGATAGCATGGAGGTAAGGCGTTTGCCTTTCATGCAGAAGGTCATCGGTTCGAATCCCGGCATCCCATATGGTCCCCCGTGCCTGCCAGGAGCAATTTCTGAGCATGGAGCCAGGAGTAACCCCTGAGCACTGCCGGGTGTGACCCAAAAACCACAAAAAAAAAAAAAGAAGGCATATTGGGGACCGGAGAGACAGCACAGTGGTAGGGCATTTGCCTTGCATGCAGAAGGATGGTAGTTTGAATCCCGAAATCCCATATTGTCCCCCCAAACCTGCCAGGGGCAATTTCTGAGCTCTGAGCCAGGAGTGGCTCTTGAGAGCTGCCGGGTGTGACCCAAAAACCAAAGAGAGAGAGAGAGAGAGAGAGAGAGAGAGAGAGAGAGAGAGAGAGAGAGAGAGAGAGAGAGAGAGAGAGAGAGAGAGAGAGAGAGAGAGAAGGTATATTGGTAGAGGCACTGAGTATTATTTTTTTCTGAAAAGAGGAAAGTAAGACAAATAAATTTGGGAACTACTTGTTTTGGGTTTTTTTGTTTTCGTTTTTTGGTTTTTGGGTCACACTGGCAGCGCTCAGGGGTTACTCCTGGCTCTACACTCAGAAATTGCTACTGGCAAGCTCAGGGAATCATATGGGATGCCAGGATTCGAACCACTGTCCTTCTGAATGGAAGGCTATTCTTGCATCATCCATGCCATCTCTCCAGCCCCTGGAAACCACTTGTTAACTAAGCCCTCACTCTCATTTATCTTTGTTACTTTTATCTGTTTATACCCAGATCTCTTAAATATTTCTTTTGTTTTGTTTTTTGGGCCATACCCTGCGGCACTCTGGGGTTACTCCAGTCTCTATGCTCAGAAATCGCTCCTGGCAGGCCCGGGGGACCATATGGGATGCCGGCATTCAAACGACAATCTATACTGGTCAACAGCTTGCAAGGCAAATACCGTATCACTATGCTATCTCTCCAGCCCCTTAAATACTTATTTTTATGGGCACAAATTTCTCAGTCCTTCTCAACAACCCAGTAAATTGGCCCTACTCTTTCTTTTTTTCTTTTTGGTTTTGGTTTTGGTTTTTTGGTTTTTGGGTCACACCCAGCTGCACTCAGAAGTCGCTCCAGGGGCCTGAGCGACAGAACAGCTGTAGGGCGTTTGCCTTGCACAAGGCTGACCTAGGACAGACCTACCCGGCATTCCATGTGGTCCCAGAGCCAGGAGCTATCTATACATGGATGTACATGAAATCTATTATGTTGAGTGAAATAAGTCAGAGGGAGAGAGATACACACAGAATAATATCACTCATCTATGGGTTTTAAGAAAAATAAATGATATTTTTGTAATAATTCCCAGAGACAATAGAGATGAGGGCTGGAAGGTCCAGCTCACAATATGGAGCTCACCACAAAGAGAGGTGAGTGCAGTTAGAAAAATAACTACACTGACAACTATCATAACAATATAAATGAATGAGGAAAGTAGAAAGCCTGTCTCAAATACAGGTAGACTGTGGGGTGGAGGGAGATTTAGGGCATTGGTGATGGGAATGTCACACTGGTGAAGGTAGTATATGACTGAAACCCAACTACAATCATGTTTGCAATAAGATATTTAAATGAAGATATAAAACAAGAGAGAGAGAAAGAATAGATGTGGGACTGGAGTGGTAGAGCATTTGCCTTGCACAGGGCCACTAAGGTTCAATCCCAGCATCTCATATGGTCCCCCAAATCTACCAGGACTGATCCCTAAGCACAGTCAGATATAAGCCCTAAGTACCACTAGGTGTGGCCCAAAACAAACAAACAAAAAAGGGGATACAAATACTGATATTTCCTTCTTTTTTGTTTTGTTTTGTTTTGTTTTGGGGCCATGCCCGTCGGTTCTCAGAGGTTACTCCTGGCTGTCTGCTCAGAAATGGCTCCTGGCAGGCACGGGGGACCATATGGGACACAGGATTCAAACCAACTACCTTTGGTCCTGGATCGGCTGCTTGCAAAGCAAACGCTGCTGTGCTATCTCTCCGGGCCCTGATATTTCCTTCTTATAATGTCCATTCCCACCTTTTTCTGTGTCAGTGCAGAGAGTCTTCCTGGCTAAGAAATTTACATCATTTTTTCCCACAGTTTCTTACTAGATAAAATGTTCTATAGAACCTCTCTACTTCAGGGCCGGAGAGATAGTATGCCTTGCATGCAGAAGGACAGTGGTTCGAATACCAGCATCCCATTTGGTCCCCCGAGCCTGCCAGGATCGATTTCTGAGCATAGAGCCAGGAGAACTGCCAGGTGTGACCAAAAAAAAAAAAACTTTCTACTTCATCTTTCTTTTTTTTAATATATATATTTTTTTTTGTTTTGTTTTGTTTTGTTTTGTTTTTGTTTTTGGGCCACACCCGGCGTTGCTCAGGGGTTACTCCTGGCTGTCTGCTCAGAAATAGCTCCTGGCAGGCACAGGGGACCATATGGGACACCGGGATTCGAACCAACCACCTTTGGTCCTGGATCGGCTGCTTGCAAGGCAAACACCGCTGTGCTATCTCTCCGGGCCCTAATATATTTTTTAAGTAACATGATTATATTTGGCTTACAGTCACAAACAGAACCTTCACCAGTGTAAACCCTTCACCAGTCTAACAATTCCCCCTACACCCCTCCCCCCTTTCCATCCCCTGCCTGTATTCGAAACAGGCATTCTACTACAGTTATTTGTTTTTAAGTTCAGTAAATTGTTTTTTTTTTTCTTAAAGGATAAGGGTTAAAAAAAAATAGTAAAGGTGTGATAGTGGCAATTGCTGTTGCTTGTATAGGTCCAGAAAAATATGGGGAAAATAGAAAAAATCCTTGGCCTGATTACAAGAAGGCCTCACCCCCGAAGTTTATTGGCATAAGACCGACTCTGGGCTCCAGGCATTCCAGTCTGTCCAACTCGAATCATTCTCCGTGGTCCCAGTGAAACTTTTTCACACTTTAGCTGTTGTTGGTATCAGGTTCCTATATTTAAAGATTCTGGATTCTATGCATTTCTTTCATCGAAGTCAGGCTGATGTGGAGCACCCTCTAGTTTCAGTACACCATTAGATGTGGAGCGATCTGCCTTGCAAGCAGGCTGTTGCTGAGTCATCTGGGTGTTGAGAGCACTCTCTGGAGTAAGTCAATACCAGAGCAGTGGTAGGTCTTCCCTGGTAGAGGTTTGGATCCTGGTAATGTTATAGAGTAGACAATTGTGGTTGTTTCCATAGATGGTATCCATTGTTCAGGAGTGTATGGGCAATGCCCATTCTTCTAAGGCCTAAGCCAAATCATTATGCCAATGTTCAGGGTATAAGGCCCAACTGCATTACCAAATTTGTGTTCCCATCTCTATTAGATAAGAACTTGTTTGCATATGTATTATTTTCTCATTTTAATGTGCCTATGCAAAAGAGAAACAATGCCACAAGATATTGTTGGTGCATCTGAGGGCAGACAAATAAAGTCCAACATTCCCCGTAACTTGGTTCAAACATGAATTCTATACAGAGATACTCTTCTACTAGTATTGCTTATAAAACAGATCTCAAAGGGGGGAAAGCAAACAAACAATCAAATAAAAAAAACCCAGTAGGCAAAATTGTCACTATATAAGAGGATATTCGAAAAGAGTTATAGATGTTAAGGGAATACATCTGAGATATACAAAGGAAATACACGGTGTCCCTTTTATGTTTTAGAAATAGTCAAGAGGAAGGATGTTGTTTCTGAGACACCACTTTGGTCTTTACTTCACCTTTCTTTTCTCATTTCTTTTTTTGGTTTTTTTGAACTACATCCAGTGGTACTGAAGCAGGTTGCTATGACCAACTTTTTTTTTTTTTTTTTGGTTTTTGGGCCACACCCGGCGTTGCTCTGGGGTTACTTCTGGCTGTCTGCTCAGAAATAGCTCCTGGCAGGCGCGGGGGACCATATAGGACACCGGGATTTGAACCAACCACCTTTGGTCCTGAATCGGCTGCTTGCAAGGCAAACGCCGCTGTGCTATCTCTCCTGGCCCGCTATGACCAACTTAATGCCCTGGGGTAACATTCCCAGTGGTGCATAGCAAACCATGTGGTGCCAGAAATTGAACTAACAATCGAACATGCAAGGCCAGTATTCTGCCACTGAGCTACATTTCTAGTCCCTTTTCTCATATACCAAAATCCTTTCATCAGTACCCATATTTCTATTATCTTCCAAACAATCTTTTTTTTTTTTTTTTTGGTTTTGGGGCACACCCAGTGACGTTCAGTGATTACTCCTGACTGTGCACTCAGAAATCACTCTTCGCCATCTCTTCAGCCCAGGCATCTACTTCTTCTTCTTCTTTTTTTTTGTTTTTGTTTTTGTTTTTGGGTCACACCTGGCTTTGCTCAGGGGTTACTTCGGGTTCTGAGCTCCAAAATCGCCCCTGGCATGCATGGGGGACCATATGGGATGCCAGGATTTGAACCACCTTCCTTCTGCATGGAAGGCAAATGCCTTACCTCCATGCTATCTCTCTGGCCCCCAGCATCTACTTCTTTTTGTTTGTTTGTTTTTGTTTTTGGGCGACACCCGTTGACGCTCAGGGGTTACTCATGGCTATGCGCTCAGAAGTAGCTCCTGGCTTGGCGGACCATATGGAATGCTGGGGGATCGAACCACGGTCATCCTAGGCTAGCGCTGGCAAGGCAGACACCTTACCTCTAGTGCCATCGCCCCGGCCCCCCAACATCTATTTCTTAAGGCAAAGTCAAAAGGCAGCAAAGGCAGACAGCAGAAGTGTCATTTTATCTAAAAGCTTAGAGATGCTCTTCTGTAAGACTGTCAGTTCAATTCTCAATTTATATCTAGGCCAGAATTATGGCTCTGTGGTAGATCATGCCTCGACATATGAGGACCAGTACTATAAGTACAATATCTTATTTAGTAGCTATAACATTCCACTCAAAGAGTTTTCACTAATAAATAACCACTGACAATAACTGGGGAGGGGCCAGAGTGATAGCACAGCAGTAGTATACTTGCCTTGCACACGAACAACCAGGACAGACCCGGGTTTGATCCCCAGCATCCCATATGGTCCCCCGAGCCTGCCAAAAGCAATTTCTGAGCACAGAGACAGGAGTTACCCCTGAGCACAGTCAGATATGCCCAAAAGAAAAATAAAAACAAAAAGAATAACTGAGGAGATAGTTCCAAGGTCAGAAGAGCTTACTTTGCATGTAAGATTTCTGGGTTCGATCCTCATAACCAATCCCCACCAAGTAGTAGCCCAAAAACAAACTAAAAAAAAATAAATTGCCACTTATCAGAGATTGACAATAAATGATATTAATAACTATCAGCCCCACAAGTTTTATAACTCTTAAATGATCTAATAAAGTAAATTCCCAACCTCATAAAGTTAAAGGCTAGACCTTGGACTGCTGATAACCCTTAGGTATAGCAAGCGAATGAGGCCCAGCCCAGGAAAACGCAGCAATCTTTGCTCTTTCCCTTTACTTACATTTTTTGGCCACAGGACATGAGGTGCAAACATAAGAGCAAGGTTATATGCAGACATCTTATTCTTGTCTTGTTTCTTTGCTGTCTGATACAGGAGATCAAGCAATAACTTAAGCAAGTTACGATTGGGTGGAGGGAGAATGAGGAAGAGCAACTGAAGCGCCTCGATCTGCCGCTCCTTATCTGGCACGTTGGTCTTGTTCCCTTTATCATCAAACTGCATCAGATCTTAAGAAGAAAAAGATGATTGCAAGAGAGAGAAAAATTATCAAGAGAAACAACCAATACTCCTATTATCATCCTCTTGTCAATGCCAACCAAAAATAATTTTTAAATAGGCACAAACAGTATATAACAAAATGTGTCAATATAATTCAACCATAGAAAAACAAAACTCTGGGCTGAGAGATGCAGCCCAGCAGTAGAAAGCATACTTCATTCACATCTATGAGGCCATAAGTTTAATTCCTGGAACCCCTGCCAGGAAAAAAATAAATAAATAAAGACACAAAATCCAATGAAAAATGCTTATGATGGGGCCGGGAAGGTGGCGCTGGAGATAAGGTGTCTGCCTTGTAAGCGCTACCAAGGAACGGACCGCGGTTCGATCCCCCGGCGTCCCATATGGTCCCCCCAAGCCAGGGGCGATTTCTGAGCACATAGCCAGGAGTAACCCCTGAGCGTCAAACGGGTGTGGCCCAAAAACCAAAAAAAAAAAAAAAAAAAAAGAAAAATGCTTATGATATGATTAGATTCTCCCAAAGGAAATATACCAATGGCCATAAGCATTCATGCGTCAGTAACAGTAAAATGTAACTGGAGGAAGAGCTCAACAGGCTGAGCAAATGGTTTACATGAAGGTGACCCAGTTGCTCAGTTTTGATCGTGTACTATATGGTCTCCTGAGCACAGAACCAAGAGCAAGTCCTTATCACAGAGCCAGAGTATCTACCAAGCACCAATAGGTATAGAAACCAAAAACGAGAGAAAGAGAGACAGACAGGGAGACACAGAGAGAGAGAGAGAGAGAGAGAGAGAGAGAGAGAGAGAGACAGACAGACAGACAGACAGACAGACAGAGACAGAGACAGAGACAGAGACAGAGAGACAGAGAAAGAGAGAGAAAGCCATTGTCTATTAAAATTTTTCAAACTGGGGGCCAGCGCGGAGGCGCTAGAGGTAAGGAGCCTGCCTTGCCTGCGCTAGCCTAGGACGGACAGCGGTTCGATCCCCGGGCGTCCCATATGGTCCCCCATGCCAGGAGCGACTTCTGAGCACACAGCCAGGAGTAACCCCTGAGCGTCACCGGGTGTGGCCCAAAACAAACAAACAAAAATATTTTCAAACTGGGTTGTCTAATAAAAATTTTAAAACTGGGGCCTGGAGAGATAGCACAGCAGCATTTGCCTTGCAAGCAGCCGATCCAGGACCAAAAGTGGTTGGTTCGAATCCCCGTGTCCCATATGGTCCCCTGTGCCTGCCAGGAGCTATTTCTGAGCAGACAGCCAGGAGTAACCCCTGAGCACCGCCAGGTGTGGCCCAAAAACCAAAAAAAAAAAAAAATTAAAACTGGGGCCAGTGAGGTGGCACTAGAGGTAAGGTGTCTGCCTTGCAAGCGCCAGCCAAGGAAGGACCTTGGTTCGATCCCCCAACATCCCATATGGTCCCCCCAAGCCAGGGGCAATTTCTGAGCGCTTAGCCAGGGGTAATCCCAGAGCCTCAATCGGGTGTGGCCCCCAAAACAAAAAAAATAAAAAATAAAAAATAATAAATTTAAAACTGGGGCCAAAGAGATAGCATGAAGGTAAGGTGTTTGCCTTGCATGTAGAAGGTTGGTGGTTCCAATCCCAGCATCCCATATGGTCCCCTGAGACTGCCAGGAGCGATTTCTGAGTGTAGAGCCAAAAGTAACCCCTGAGCGCTGCCGGGTGTGACCCAAAAACAAAAACAAAAACAAAAATTTTTAAAACTGGGCCGGAGTGGTGACACAAGCGGTAGGGTGTTTGTTTGCCTTGCACATGCAGACCTAGGACGAACCGCAGTTCAATGCCCTGGCACCCCATATGGTCTCCCAAGCCAGGAGCGATTTCTGAGTGCATAGCCAAGAGTAATCCTTGAGCATCACAGGTGTGGCTCAAAAAAAATTTTTTTTAGGGGCTGGAGAGATAGCATGGAGGTAAAGCGTTTGCCTTTCATGCAAGAGGTCATCGGTTCGAATCCCAGCGTCCCATATGGTCCCCTGTGCCTGCCAGGAGCAATTTCTGAGCATGGAGCCAGGAGTAACCCCTGAGCATTGCCGGGTGTGACCCAAAAAAAAAAAAAATTTTTTTTAAACTAACAATAGCAAGCATTGGTAAACATGAGAAAATTAGGGCCAGTTGTTTTACAGAAAAAAATTGTTGTTCCTTTTAAAAAGATAAGGAAAATAATAACTTTTATGTGGGTTAGCATGAGGAAATTTTATTTTCTTGCTCCTCTGTTGAGTTAATATGGTGCATTAATGTGGTTAATGTAGTATGTGAAATTCTTCTCACCCTTCTCTCAGAATTCGTTACTCTTTGACATCATATTGAGGTGTGGCACAGCTACAGCATTTCATAAACTGCTGATAACTGGGAGAGATTTTTGTTTTCAGTTTCATAATAACAAGGAGTAGTTTCCAGGAATATTACCTGCCTTTCCTAATCCTAGAGTGATTATTAAGGTCAAATAACTTTTTTAAAATAACACACTTAGGGCCTGGAGAGATAGATAACACAGCCATAGGGCAATTGCCTTGCATTGAGCTGGATTTGATTCCCGGCACCCATATGGTCCCCAGCCTGCCAGGGGCAATTTCTGAGTGCAGAGCCAGGAGTAATCCCTGAGCACTGCTGGGTATGGCCCAACAACCAATCAATCAATTAATCAATAAATAAATAAAGTTTAAAAAATAATATAACACACTTTAATAATTTTCAGATCTTTGTCATTATTTCCCATATGCCTATCAATATCTTTTGAAATTTCAACTGTGATGTTATACAATATTTCCTCATTTGTTTCATCTGTATTGCTGATGTGCTTAATATACTAAAAATCTAATCTTAGCCAGAAATGCAATGGAGCTCTTGCCTTACATCTATGAGGCCCTTGGTTAAACTTCCAACACAGGAGGGAAAAAGTACAATCTTATTAAATTTTAGAAGTCAGAATTAAAATTTTCAAGTAATAAAAATTATTTAAAAGAAAAAAGTCTTGGGGGCAGAGAGGCAGAAGAAGTAAAGCCACGCATGTAGTCAACCCCAGTTTGATTCCTGAGCCTCATTGCCAGGAGTGATCTCTGAGCAGAGAGCCAGGTATAGTCCCAAAACATTTTATTATTTTTCCTTAAAATTAGAAGTAGGCATGGGGCTGGAGCTATAGCATAGCAGTAGGGTATTTGTTTTGCACGTGACCAATCTAGGACAGACCTTGGTTCGATTTCCAGCGTCCCATATGGTACCCCGAGCCAGGAATGATGTCTGAGCACAAAGTCAGGTGTAACCCGTGAGCGTCACAGAGTGTGGCCCAAAATAGCAAAAATGAAAAAAAAATTAAAAGTGGGCAGGAAAGACAGTACACAAGTGGTTATAATGCTTGCCTTGAATGAAACTGACTCTAGTTCAATCGTTGGCATTACCTGCAGTCTTCCGAGGACCATCAGCATGCTCAGGAACTCTGAGCATGGAGCCAGGAGCAGCCTTGAGCACTGCCAGATGTGGTCCCAAAACCAAAAATAAAATAAAGTTAGAAAAAAAATATGTCAGAGATAGGTTTCAAGTGGTAGAGAAAATGCCTGGCATGTTAGGCATGGATTCCATGTCTGGAACTGCTGGGTGTGACCAGTCATGACTCTGGTTGCCATTTACTGCAACAGTAACAAACAATGAGGAAAAAGATGTTTGAGGGATATAGCTCTTTGGAAGAGCACAGACCTTATGTGGTTCGATCCCTGATACCACAAAAATATAGAAGAGCTGGAGAGATTGCTCCATAGGCTGAGCTCATGGTTTCTATGTGGGAGGGCTGGGTTTGAGCTCCAGTGGTACCACATGGTCCCCTGAGCACACTCTAAGCATAGAACCAGGTTGGAGTAGCCCTGAGCATCACTGGGTATAACACAAAAACCAAAAAAAAAAAGAAGAGGAAAATACTTAATGACAAGAGATGTAATATGAGGAGCTGGAGCAATAGCAAAACAGGTAGGATGTTTGCCTTGAATGCAACAGACTGGATTAAATCCTTAGCATCCTATATGGCCCCCAAATATATCAGGAATGACTCCTTTGTGCAGAGCCAGGAGTAACACCTCAGTGCCACCAGCTCCACCCACCCAGTAAGAGAGAAAAAGAGAGGGGGGGGGTGAGAGAGAGAGACTTAATCTGAATTCTGATGCTAAGCACACTTAATAACAGAACATTTTCTTATGGCCCCCATATGGGCCGATAACGCCACATGGCATTGCTCCTTGTTTGCATAGGCACATTAAAATGGGAAAATATTTTACATACAAATAAGTTCTTATCTAATAGAGATTGGAATACACAAATCTCGTAGTACAATGAGACCTTACACCCTGAACATTGATATAATGACCTGGCACAGGCCTCAGAAAAATGGACATCCTCCATTCACCCCTGAACCAGGGAAGCTATCTACGAAACATCAAAGGTTTTTTATAACAACACCTGGAAGCAATTCTCTACCAGGGAAGACCCTACCACTGCTTTGACATCGACCTGCTCAAAAGAGACTTCCCTTAACACTAAGAAGACTTGACAACAACGACGACCTGCTTACAGGACAGGGATCTCTGCATTGCCCTTTAATTGTGAGATGAAACGAGAGGACGCTCTGCACCATCCTGACTGCAATGTAGGATATGCAGATTCCAGGATCTTTAATACAGAAACATGATACCAACAACAGAGACTGTGTGAAAAATAAAAGTATTGGCACTAGAGACAATGACCTGGATTGGACAACCTAGTTTGCCTGGAGCCTAGAGTTGGTCTTATGCCAGGAAAACTCAGGGGTAGGGTCTCCTTGTATTTAGGCCAAGGCTTTTCCTTTCCATGTCCCTCATATTTTGGTGAGCCTATGCAAACAATAATTGCCACTCTAACACCGTTTTTACTGTGCTCCTTTGACTCTAATTCTTAGAACAAACAACCCACTTAAACTTTTGAGGTTAACCTAAACTAATATGCATGTGCGTGGAAATGTAAAAAAGTATTTAGCCTTCAATGTTTAAGGAGTTACATAAGTTTTATGGCTTTAGATTGTTTTGTGTGCTGCTAAGAAATATTATGTACACAATCTGGGGACTTGAGGGACAAAGTAATTATACATGGGTTCTGTTTTTATTTTTCTTTTTTTTGTTTTGTTTTTTGTTTTTTGGGCCACACCTGGCGGTGCTCAGGGGTTACTCCTGGCTGTCTGCTCAGAAATAGCTCCTGGCAGGCACGGGGACCATATGGGACACCGGGATTCGAACCAATCACCTTTGGTCCTGGATCGGCTGCTTGCAAGGCAAACGCCGCCGCTGTGCTATCTCTCCGGGCCCTGTTTTTATTTTTCTTAATGTTCTTTGACTGAAAGTTCAAAGTTAAGATATCAGCAATGGGACTACTGAAAATTCTGTTTATGAGTGATTGTCCTTCCACTGTAACTTTACCTTGTTCTCTTTCTTTGCATCTTTGTTCTCATAATTAAAATAAAAAATTAATAAATTAAAAAATATAACAGAACATTTATGCAAGGATGAATTCCCTACTACATATGCAGAAAAAGAATGAAAAGACCATGAGCTGAAAATGGAACATTCTCCAAGATTCAGTAATTAAAAAATAAGAAAATCAAAACCATGTATAAAGAACCCTACATCACCTCATAAAAGGGGAAAATATAGGAGGCTGGAGTGATAGTATAATGAGTAGGGCACTTATTTTGTTTTGTTTTGCCTTTTTTTTTTTTTTTTTTGGTTCACACCCGGCAGTGCTCAGGGGTTACTCCTGGCTCTCCGCTCAGAAATCACTCCTCGCAGGCTTGGGGGACCATATGGGATGCCGGGATTCGAACCACCGTCCTTCTGCATGCAAGGCAAATGCTCTACCTACATGCTATCTCTTCAGCCCTTTGTTTTGCTTTTTTGGGCCACACCCAGTGACGCTCAGAGGTTACTCCTGGCTATACGCTCAGAAATCGCTCCTGGCTTGGGGAGACTATATGGGCCACCGGGGAATCAAACCGTGGTCCGACCTAGTCTAGAGTGGGCAAGGCAGACACCTTATCCCTGGAGCCACCGCTCCAGCCCCGGGCACTCGTTTTGCATGCAGCTGTCCTAGACTCAATCCCCAGCATCCCATATAGTCCCTGAGCACTGCCAGAAATAATCCCTTAGTTCAAAGCCAAAAGTAACTTCTAAACTCTATTTGGTGTGGCCCAGGTCCACCCAAAAAAAAAAAAAAAAAAAACACGAAGAAGTTAATTTAAAGAGAAACATAGTGGGGCCAGAGAGAGAGCATAGCAGTAGGGTGTTTGCTTTGCATGTGGCTGACCCAGGACAGACTTGGGTTTGATCCCCAGCATCCCATATGATCCCCCAAGCCTGTCAGAAGTGATTTGTGAGTGTAGAGCCAGGAGTAAACCCTGAGCACCACTGGGTGTGGCCCAAAGCCAAATAAAAAAGAGAGAGAAAAATAGTTAATCAAATTTAAGTAGCAAATACTAGAATGCAGATATATCAGAGTTTTAAGTAATGTTAGCAAAGTAGCTGCTATGTATTACATATACTAGAAAATGCCAATGACCTTACCAAATTGAAATACATGTAATTACTTGTCCTTCTCAGCTTCCATACTCACCAGCAATTTTGAGGTGGGCATGGAAATGTTTATGTGTCAGCAACGGCTCAGGTAACTCTCCTAAAAACATCTTCAGCAAGGTGGCGACATCATTGGAGTGAAACTCCCCTGATTCCAAGTCAATGTCAGTTCCGTTATTGAGAGCGTCCCTTAAAATCTGCTGCCGGACACTGTTCCCTGGGACTCTGAACAAACCCTCTACTCGCAAATCTGTTTAACAGAAAGGAAAACAGAGGACAAACAAAAAGGAGTCATGTAAAACAAAGTACAATTCAAATATGTCAGCTAAAAAATACACCCCATTTGAAAACCCTTTTACAAAGATCTTAAAAGAGTTTTTTGACTTTTCATTGGCATAGGTTGTTGCTTTTCTTTCTTTCTTTCTTTCTTTTTTTTTTTTTTTTTTTGGTTTTTGGTTTTGGGGCCACACCCAGTGGCTTCAGGGGTTACTCCTGGCTATGCACTCAGAAATCACTTCTGGCAGGCACTGGCCACTATAGAGATGCTGGGGATTGAACCCAGGTCTGTCCTGGGTAAGCCACATGCAAGGCAAACACCCTACCACTGTGCTATCCCTCTTGGGGTAGTTTTGATTCTGCTAACCCCAGATATCTCCCAAAGTGAAAGATGGTTGTCACAGGAGTCAATCTCCTGAGGCACACCTGAAAACTCACTGTAACCTGGCCACAATGACCTTAAGATATAAACTGATGGGGCCGGAGAGATAGCACAGCAGCATTTGACTTGCAAGCAGCCGACCCAGGACCTAAGGTGGTTAGTTCGAATCCCGGTGTCCCAATTGGTCCCCCGTGCCTGCCAGGAGCTATTTCTGAGCAGATAGCCAGGAGTAACCACTGAGCACCGTAAGATATGGTCCAAACCGTCCCCCCATGGGGTCAGAGAGATATCATGGAGATAAGGCGTTTGTTTGCCTTGCATGCAGAAGGATGGTGGTTCGAATCCTGGTATCCCATAAGATCCCCCAAGCCTGTCAGGAGCGATTTCTGAGCATAGAGCCAGGAGTAACCCGAGCACTGCCAGGTGTGACTCAAAAACCAAAAAAAAATAAATAAATAAACTGAGAGAAAAAAAAAAGAAACTGAGGGGCCAGAGCAATAGCACAGCAGTAGGGCGTTTGCCTTGCACGAAGCTGACCCAGGACAGACCTGGGTTCAATCCCTGGCATTCCATATGGTCTCCCAAGCCAGGAGCTATCTCTGAGCGCATAGCTCAGTAACCCGTGAACATCACCGGGTGTAGCCCAAAACTAAAATAAATAAATAAATAAAATAATAAATAAACTGGAAAAAGGTTAAAAAAAAAACTTCTTGAAAGTTCCTTCCTGGGCCGGAGAGATAGAATGGAGGTAAGGGCATTTTCCTTGCATGCAGAAGAATGTAGGTTCGAATCCCAGCATCGCATATGGTCCCCCGAGCCTGCCAGGAGTGATTTCTGAGCATAGAACCAGTAGTAGCCCCTGAGCACTGCCAGGTGTGACCCAAAAACAAACAAATAAAAAAGAAAAAAAAAAGGAGGTTCCTTCCCTTCCTTGATCATCTCAGACTTTGCTCACAGGACTAAATTCATCTGAGAAGGTGTATTACTCCTATAAATGGCTTCTGAGTGCAAAAAATCAAAAATCCCTCACTGTCCCAGCTGTAAACTATCAAATTTTTTTTGGAGGGGGACTTGGGGCCACATCCAGTGGTGCTCAGGGATTACTTCTGACTCTTCGCTCAGAAATTACTTCTGATAATGCTCAGGGGAACAATATGGGAAGCCAGGCTTGAACCCTGGTCATCCATGTTCAAGGCAAACACCCTACCCGCTATACTATCACTCCAGCCAGTCAGATCTTCTTTAGTCTGAAATTCTCAGAATTTACGGTCATCCTAACTAAACTTCTAACCCTCTAGTCAGTTTCTAAGCTAATCTAAGGAGAATGAAACAATATTAGATGGAATATTAGAATGAAACAATATTAGTCTTGGTTTGATCTGGAAATGTGAGAACTTACATTTCAAACTTGAGTATATTTGGGAGTCACAGGGATAGTACAGTGAGTGGGTAGGGCGCTTATCTTGCATGCAGCTGAACCAGGTTCAATCCCTGGCAGCCCAGATGGTCTCCTAAGCCCCACAAGAAGTGATTCCTAAGCACAGATCCATTAAATAAGCCCTGAGTACATCCAGATGTAGCCCCAAAAACTCAAGCATAAGTACACCTTGGTATAGCCTCCAAACCCAAGGGTCCAAGTTCAAATGCTGACAGGGTTAGGCAGGAAAAGGTAAAAGAACAAATCAGAATCATAATAAACTGGGCCACACCTGGCACTGCTGAGGGGCTCAAAAGTTTAGTTTAGTTTAGTTCTCAGGGGTCACTCCAGGTTTTGCTCTGAGGACCGTGATGCCCAGACGGAAGCTAGGCTTCCTGCATGCAAAGTATGTGCTCAGCCAGTTGAGTCCTCCCCAACCAATCATTGACTGCGGTTGCAGGGTTCACACCTCATAGTAGTGGTCATCCCAAGACCCAAGCACCAATGAGCGATATTTCATGTTCAGCTGGCAGTGCTGCAGACACTTTAAAATGTCAAGGATCAAACACAAGGTTTCACATAAGCAAAACATGACATATGCCCTGACTCTTGAGACACACTGCCAGTCAATTAATTTTATTGCTATTTAATCCTATGCCAACTAGACATAAATGTAGGGCCCAGAAATGTAGCTTAGTATTTGAGAACATGCCTTGCATGTGTGAGGTACAATCTCAACCCCAGCACCTCAAAAAAGGGAAGAAAGGGGCCGGGCGGTGGCGCTAAAGGTAAGGTGCCTGCCTTGCCTTCGCTAGCCTTGGACAGACCGCGGTTCGATCCCCCAAGCCAGGAGCAACTTCTGAGCACATAGCCAGGAGTAA
This sequence comes from Suncus etruscus, assembly GCF_024139225.1. Taxonomy (NCBI): domain Eukaryota; kingdom Metazoa; phylum Chordata; class Mammalia; order Eulipotyphla; family Soricidae; genus Suncus; species Suncus etruscus. The sequence continues at coordinate 41,062,266 of NC_064864.1, forward strand.
CCCCTGAGCGTTACCGGGTGTGGCCCAAAAACCAAAAAAAAAAAAAAAAAAAAAAAAGGGAAGAAAAAAAAAAGAAGAACAGGAACTGAAGAGAGCATATAGCAAGAAACAGAGAGGGCACTTGCCTTGCACTTGGTATCCCATGTTAATCCCCAGCATCCCACATGGTCCCCTAAGCCCACCAGGAATGGTTCTTGAGTGCAATGTTAGGAGTAACTACTGAGCACCACCAGGTGTGACCCCAAAATGGAACGAAAAATAATAAAAATTAATTTTAAAACAAATTAAAATAATATAGATGACCATCAGTTTATAACCTAGGATCTTGCTCTGAGCACAGTCCCACAAAATAAGTCACAAATGTTCACAATAAATGTATCCACATAAAGCACATAATTCACATGCTGTGCCAAACCACTTAGAACGATAACATAATCAACATGCATATGATATGAACCTGGGCCTGTCACATGCAGAGCACCTACTCAGCTTGGTGAGCTATCTCTCCAGCCCCTGTACCTGCATGTTCAAAGGCAGTTCAGGACCTAGGAGCTTCTGGGACCATAGCTTTAGCCAAGTCTTCCATAACAGTCTCATCATTTTCTATTATAAAACAGGACACTGCAATGACAGCACGAACCACTTCAATTTTTTTTTTTTACTTCTGCAGATGGTAAGACAACTTCTCCAGTATTAAATGGGCTGGAAAATTAATTTAATGGAAAAGAACACATGGTACTATGAACAAGAAAAAATGAAATAGGAATTGAAACTATATTCCAATCATAGAATTTCAGAGATCTAAGTATCTTTGGTGAGGAGCCTGTAGCACAGCGGCAGGGCATTTGCCTTGCACACAGCTCACCTGGGATGAACCAGGGTTTGATTCCCAGCATCCTATATGGTCCTCCGAGCCTTTCAGGAGTGATTTCTGAACAAAAAGCCAGGAGTAACCCCTGAGTTCACTGGGCATGGCCCAAAAACAAACAAGCAAAAAAAGTATATTTGGTGACCAAACAATCAATCATCAGGAACAATATATTTTTTCCAGAATAGCTCCCTAAGCAAAAAAGGAAAAGTATGATTTCAGGGCCAGAGCGAGAGAGTAGAATATTTGCCTTGCACATGGCCAACATAGGTTCAGTCCCAGGCATCCCATGTGGTCCTGAACCTGCCATAATTTCTTTTTTTGGGGGGGAGGGTGGGCCTCTTGATTTTTGGGTCACACCTGGCAGTGCTCACGGGTTACTACTGGTTTTGTGCTCAAAAATTGCTCCTGGTAAGCATAGGGGACCATATGGGATGCCAGGATTCGAACCACCACCAGTCCTAAATCAGCTGCAAGCAAGACAAACGCCCTACCACTGTGCTGTGCTCTCTCTCCAGTCCCCCCTTTTTTTTTCCTGCCATAATTCTGAGCATAGAGCCAGGAATCATCCTTGAGAGTCACTGGATGTAGCCCAAAAACAAAAAGAAGAAAAAGAAAAGAAAAATGTGATTTAATAAAACAAATCACAAGGTAAGAGAAATTCAATTTAGAATCATGTCACCTGAAATTATCATTGATTTGTATTGTGGGAATGATTAACTGGTACCTACTAACTCAAGGAAGTTGCTTTCAATATAAAGTTCTAAATAAACAAAAATCAACAAGGGGTCAGAGTGCTACTTCAGTGGGTAGGGTGCTTGCCTTCCACACACTCAACACACATTTGATTCCAACACCCTGTATGGCCCTCCCAAATCCCCCCCAGGAGTGATCCCTCAGCAGAGTTAGGAGTGAGTCCTGAATATTCCCAGGTATTACCCCAAAACAAAAAACAATGAAATTCTTACTTTTGTGTAAATATTCAATCAGCTGACATATCTGAGCAATGCCTTCCTCTGTCAATGGGGATCCAAATACTACTCCTTTTTCTGAAAAACAAACAAGAAACATGATAGGTTGGTGCATATAATATTTTTCACAAGTAATAGAAAATCATTAGCAACCAAAGAATCCTTTATTGAAAGTCAACAAATGTCACAGGATCAATAAAAAAATCCTTAGTGCTGGCAGTGTCCAGACTAGAGAAACAACAAATCTTTTTTTTTTTTTTGCGGGGGGGGGGGCCACACCCGGCATTGCTCAGGGGTTACTCCTGGCTGTCTGCTCAGAAATAGCTCCTGGCAGGCACGGGGGACCATATGGGACGCCAGGATTCGAACCAACCACCTTTGGTCCTGGATCGGCTGCTTGTAAGGCAAATGCCGCTGTGCTATCTCTCTGGGCCCAAAAAACAACAAATCTTAATCAGAACTCGAGTGCTTAATATCAGACTGTAGATTTCATGAAGATAAAGACCCTCTTACATTGTAACTGCTTACAATAGTTCATTTAAAAGCAAACAAAAATTAAAATGTAGGCTCAGTTTACTCTGGAATCATCTACCTCCCTACTTGGGGTATGTAATCTCTTTCTTTTACATTACTGCATGCTCTCTCTCTTTTTCTATCTCTTTCTTTCTCTTTCACTTTCTCTTTCTCTTTTCTTCTTCTCTCTCCTCTCTTTCTCTCTGTCTCATACTTTCAAAATAAAACGACTTAACTTCAAATAAAACAGGGGCCTGTGTGAAGTGTAGTGGGCACAGTGCTTGCCTTGGACAAGGTCAACTCAGGTTTGTCCTGAGCACCCCTGGGTATGACCCCACAACAAACAAACAAACAAACAAACAGGATTTAGTCATTGTCAAAGATTATTCACTACAGCTAATACGGGGTTTGGTCTGTTTACCTTATTTTAAACTTTAATGATTTCCTCATATTTCATAAAATAAAACTCTTTAATGGGGGGGCTGGAGTGGTGGCGCAGTGACAGGGCATTTGCCTTGCATGCGGCTGACCTAAAACGGGCATGGTTTGATCCCAGGCATCCCATATGGTCCCCGAAGACAGGAATGATTTCTGAGAGCAGAGCCAGGAGTAACTACTGAGTGTCACAGGGTGTGGCCCCCCAAAAAAAATTTCTTTAATAGGGCCAAAGAAATAGTATAGGGTGTTAAGGTACTTGCCTCACTAATGGCTGACCCCAGTTCAATCCCTAGCACCACCTATGAGCCCTGAACACCACCAAGAGTGACCCTTGAAAAAGAGCCATGTATGACCCAAAATCAAAATAGGACCAAAAAATCTCATAGATATTATCAAAAGTATATACAATTTATTTTCTGGGAAGGCTTTTAGATTTTAGGGGTGATTTACAGGGATTTGTCTTATCTAAGCCTTTCATGGAATGAAAATATTTGAGAACTACTATCATGCAAATACTCAAATTTTCCTATTTCACTCTTGGTATTATGTAATTTTTTAAAATATTATTCTAGTACAATCTTTTTTTTTTGGGGGGGGTCACACTCGGCGGTGCTCAGGGGTTACTCCTGGCTGTCTGCTCAGAAATAGCTCCTGGCAGGCACGGGGGACCATATGGGACACGGGGATTCGAACCAACCACCTTTGGTCCTGGATAGGCTGCTTGCAAGGCAAACGCCACTGTGCTATCTCTCCAGGCCCATTCTAGTACAATCTTAATAAGACATGAGCTGTAAGGTATACCTAATAACTACCTAAACCTATCCAATATCTCTCTAAGTTCCTAAAGAACCTAATTGCTTTACTAGATTTATTTCTTCATCTATACTGATTTTGTAATACTTAATATTTACTACATAACCAAATGAAGAACAATGCTGTTCTTTAACAGTGACTCCAGAGCATAGAATGTTGGGCGTGAAGCTGGGGGGAGGGGGCACAAGACCTGCTCCCCCTTCCCAAACTCATTTCCTGGCCTACCCTTTCGCTTGAGAGTTATCAGAGACCGGAAGAATCCTGAGGCTGGGCCAGTGCCCCCAGGCAATTTGAGATCCACTTCGCCCATCAGCTGAGCCAACTCTGTCCCGGGTAGATCGATGAGTCTTGTGATATTGCTGACAACCAATTCCGTGAACATCTCCGGTTTCTCATGGCGGAGCTTCTCCACAAAAAAGTCAGGATTGAAAATGATGGGTTGACCCCGAAGGGACGAATCATTGCAGATGAGCAAACTGCAGATAGCATCACTGAAAAACCGGAAAAGAATAGAAGAGGTTTCATTTCTAGTGTGTTTCTCAATTATTTTCTGTGGGTGAATGTAAATACTGACTTTTCTTTGGTAGTACTCGGGGCCAGGTGATACTCCACTTCTGGCGATTCCCAGCCCAAAGACTCATGCCCAACTGGTACCACCAAAACCACTCTAGCAGCTCAGGATCCAAGAGGAGAGGAAGATCGAATTTAGGATTTCACCAATGTTCCACACTCCACTTTGGCTAATCCCCCATGCACTATATGCATTCCTTTTCTTTAGGCTAACATGTGAGAGCCATTGAGATAGGAGAAACCGTTATTACAAATGCATTGCATGTAGAAGGTCTGGATTCACTCCCCGAAGTACATGGTACCCTAGAGCAAGCAAAGGGCTGGCAGTGACCTCTAAGTACTGATAGGAGTAATTCTAAAGCAAAACAAACACACAACTAAAAAAATAAGTAAATAAATACTAATAACACTTGGGGCCCAGAGAGAGTACAGCAGGTTCCTGAAATCACCAGGAGCCCAGAGAGAGTAGTAGTACAGCAGGTTCCTGGAACCTGAGTACAGAACCAGGGGTAAGCCCTAAGCACAATGTGACCCAAAACAAATAAACATAATAAAATACCCTAATACTTGATCTGATGACTGCACAAAGACAACTCATACCTACCTAGATACTTAAGAATCATGTTCAATGATGAGATGTCAGCCACTCAGATATGAATGATCTAAATTTCTGTTTCAATCTCAAGCACAAAGATATAAAGTTTATAGCCTCCCAGGTCTAAGTAGTCACGTAGACCTGGGCTTCTTAAACTTTTTCCACTCTCAACTCCTTCTTACCAAGAAATGTAACATGGGGCAAGCATTGCCAGAAACACTCCAGATTCATTAAGAGGTTGGCTTTGAATTAATTTTGGTCATTACACTTTCAGAAACCTTTAAATGCTGCCAATTTTTTTTTTTTTTGCTACCCCCACATTGTTTCTGCAACCCACAACTTAAGAACCTAGAACAAAAACTGTCTCCTTATAAAAGAGTCAAGCCTTGGGTAGTTTTACTGTGGAGTTAGTGTAAAACATCAAACTTACAGGAGTTCCCTTTAACACAGCAATAGGCGCTCATGAAATGAAAACCTCCCTGAGAAAATACAGCCAGCACCAGAGTGCTGCCCACACAGTAATCCACTGCTGACAGTGAACATTCACATAGTCTCAAATGCCACAGAAACCATGTCATAGTTAACATGAGAATGTATCAGAGCTAAAGCTGTTCCTGAATTAAGCAGCAGACATTTTGGAGACATTTACTCTACCCAGTAGTCTGTGGTTCCTAGGTCCACACAGGCAGCTGATTCTTTACAAGCAGGACCCTTTAATTTGGCCAACTGCCTTGTGTTTCCTCCCTCATAACCAAGAAGCCTTTGTTAGAATAGGAAGCACAGATAGATAAAATATGCATCAACTTGGCCTTGCCCAGGTCTAGGAACAGGTTTTCCTAAATCTTCATTCTCAGTGCTTCTCACCCACCACTTGTCCATCTTTGCTAGACAGATTATGTCTTAAGGACAATTCTGTATTTTGTGGTAGGCTTGAGAGACCATGTGGGATGCCAGGGATTGAACCCCGTTGGCCGTGTGCAAGGCAAATGCCCTACTTCTGTGCTATCTCTCCAGCCTCCATAATTTTACACTTCAACCACTGAATAATACTAAGCAAGTATGATCTGCTAACCTCTATTTTTATTTTTTGGTCGGGGGTGGGTGCAGAAGGAGTCACACCTGGTTTAGTTACTCCTGGCTCTGTACTCAGACTCAGGGATCCCTCCTGGTGAGGCTCAGAAACCAGACAGAGTGCTGCAGATTGAACCACTGTACTATTGCTCCAACTACTGTTTGCCCCTAATTTTACTGGTTTTTCACTCATACATAACTGGCAAAGCTCCTTTTACTCATTTTTTTCACTGTTCTATATTTCCTAATGTCCAGCTACTATTCCTTTTACTTTTAACATACTACATATATATACACACAGATATATATATACATATACATATATATAAGCTTCATTATCCTATCTCCACATTTTTGTTTGTTTTTGGGCCACACCCAGCAGCACTCAGGGGTTATTCCTAGCTCTGTGCTAAAAAATTACTCCTGGCAGGCTCAGGGAATCATATGGGATGCCAGAGATTGAACCTGGGTTAGCCACTTAAAAGGCAAACACCCTACTGCTGCGCTATCACTATGACCATCCACATTTTCGTACTCAAAGGTTGCTCCCTCCTGGGGAAGACTCCTGGTGGTCCTCCATGAACTGTGAGGTATGAAAAGGGAACCCACAACTCCCACATGAAAGTATGTACTCTAGCCCTTTGAGTATTTCCTCAGCCCTATTCCATTTCTTATAACAGGTACATCCCTTGTTTATATCCATCATCAATTATCTACTAGATTGTTTGAATACATATTACAAAAGTCATCTACTCTATAACTAACTGTTAAATGATCTCTAACACAAGTCAGAAGACAGTTTATCCCATCTATCAGGCAAAGTCGAATTCACTCAATTCACAAAACAAAACATTCCCATAGGGTTGAGGGGATAAGAGAAGCATTAAGATGTTTGCCTTGAAGGCCAGAGAGATAGCAAGGAGGTAAGAAGTTTGCCTCACAAGCAAAAATCAGTGGTTTAAATCCCGGCATCCTATATGGTCCCCCGAGCCTGCCAGGAGCGATTTCTGAGTGTAGAGCCAGGAGAAACCCCTGAGCGCTGCCAGGTGTGATCCAAAAACCAAAAAAAAAAAAAAAAAGCTGTTTGCCTTGAATGTAACTAACCCAACCTGATCCCAGAACTATATGTGGTCCCCTAAGCACACCAGGAATGATCCCCAAAAACAGAGACAGAGCAAGCCTTGAGAACCAATGGGTATAGCCAAAAAGAAAAAAAAGGCAACCCCTAAAAAAAAAAAAAAAAAAAAAAAAAAAAAAAAGTAGCCCTTGTGCACAGCTGGATGGGCCAAAGAATAAAAGAATGCAAAGACTTAGAGATTTTTAATTCAGTAGTTGATCCTTTGGTACTACCTGGAACAAATGAGAAAGTGAAAAAAAATAAAGTCATAATGCTCTGGTAACAATTTCTCAACAGAATTCTTTCTATCTGGCCAACACCAACAAACAAGCTGGCTCCCTCTTCAATCTCTGAAATTGGTGGAAGAATTAAGAAAATCAAGGCCACAAATACAACAAAGATACCTCAAGAGCAGAGCCCACACTAACACTTAAAGATCTGTTTCTTTTCTTAGCTTTTCTCCCCTTCCCTCTCATTGTCACTCACACACACTCCACTTTAACATTTTTTCCCCTTCCTCACTTCTTCTGAGTAGAGAGCATCTGGTTAAACAAGGATCTAAAAGAAAAGAAAAAAAACCTGAGAAGTGAGTGGTGTGAAAAATGTGGAAAAAATAGGGTGGTTGAGGTTTTTAAGTTAACTTCCTATTACCAAGTCCCCTAATACCTTTCCACAGAATAAACTACACCACAACAAAGGCTAGGAATATCAAAGACCTTATTACAAACTTAAGACATTTCCAACATTAAAGAGAACATTTTTCTTAGCAAAACCAACTCCCTACAATATCATGTTTTAAAAGAAACATTTGCTCAAATTCAAATCAATTTCAAATTTAAAAATTAAGTTAAAAAATTAATTTCTTACATAAATGCTGAAAGCTTCTGATGAGGCATTGGTAAACCGAAAAGACAGGGAAAAGGTTTTCTCCTCGTTTTCTGTGACAAAGAAACCCTCCTTTCTCTGCCCTTATTTAGCCTACACAAATTCCAGACATGCTAGAGAATACAAGGGAACATTATGGAGCCTGAAAGGCAGCACTTACAACCCTAAGCAGTCATCTGCGAGTAGGAACAAGAAATAAATTAGAAACTGGACCAGTTAACTCTATTTGCTAACTCACAGATAATATTCAACCATCTCCCATCATCACTGAAGGTTAAATTAAGCAAAATAATCACATAATACAAAGGTTATGGAAAAGTCATTTCATAGTATAGAAGAAACAATCCCTACATCACAAAATTAAATTCCAAACTATAACAATCTAAATATAGAGGCTGGAGAGATATTTCAGCAGATATGATGCATGTCTTGCATATGTATGCAACTAACCCAGGTTGAATCCCAGCACCACTTATGAGCTCGTGTTGTTTTCAGGAGTAATTGCTGATCACAGCCAGGTGTGGCCTCAAATCTAGATGTGATCTAAAAAAAAAAATTTTTTTTTTTGGTTTTTGGGTCACACCCAGCAGTGCTCAGGGATCACTCCTGGCTCTATGCTCAGAAATCTTCCCTGGCAGGCACAAGGGACCATATGGGATGCCGGGATTCGAACCACCATCCTTCTGCATGAAAGGCAAACACCCTATCTCCATGCCATCTCTCCGGCCCCATTAAAAAAAATTTTAAGTCGAACTTCACATAAGTAAAAACAGAAGAATATGTTAATGAGGCAAAGGAAGTGTTTCTAAAGTAAGACCAAAGGGGGCCGGAGAGATAGTATAGCAGAAAGAGCATTTGCCTTGCATGTGGCTGACTTGGGTTCAATCCCAAGCTTCCCATTTGGTACCCCCAAGCCCACCAGTTGTTATTCCTGAATGCAGTCAGGAGTAAGCCATAAGCATGGCTGAGTATGACCCAAGCCTTCGACCCTTGCCCCCAAAGAAGACCAAAAAAAATCACAATCTACAAGGATGAATATCTGAGTATATTGAAATTTAAATTTCATAACAGCAAATGACATTACATGAGAAAACAAATGCTGGGGGGAAAACCCATACCTGGGAGTATCCATGGACTATAGTCAGCTCAATGCTTAAGGAACCATAGTGCTAGGAATCAAACCTTCATTTCTGGCATGCAGAGCATGCACTTGACCCACAGACTATCCTTCCACTTCTACAAAAACAAAAACAAAAAAAAACCTGGAGGGGTAGGGACAGTTTGAGGTCATACCTGGTGGTGCTCTGGGCTTACTCCTGATAATATGATAATCAATGATAATGTATCAGGAATCATATGCCACCTCAAGGATCAAATCAAGGTCAGTTACATGCAGGGCAAGTGCTGTGAACCCTATTCCATCTTTCAGGCCCCCTTAAAAAATTAGGCCACACCAAGTAGGGTTTAGGGCTTATTCTTGTCTCTATGCTCAAACATTATTCCTGGTAAGGCTTGGGAATCATATGTGATGCCAGGAACAGAACCCAGGTCAACTGCATGCCAAACAAAAGCCTTACCAGCTATACTATCTCTCCAGTCCCTAAAAAATGTTTTTAATAGGGGGCCAGAGCGATAGCGGAGTGGTAAGGTATTTGCCTTGCACGCGGCTGACCCAGGACAGACTTGGGTTCGATCCCCAGTATTCCATATGGTCCCCCAAGCCAGGAGCAATTTCTGAGCGAATAGCCAGGAGTAACTACTGAACGTCACCAGAGGTAGCCCAAAAACCAAAAAAAAAAATTTTTTTTTTAATAGTCAATAACTCTGGAAAATGGAACTGAATGAAAGAACAGGACAGAAAAAAATCTTTGCATGGCATGCTCTTTTGTACAGTCCAGATTTTTTGTTACATATGAATATGCCATCATGCATAATAAATTTAAAACTTTAAAAGGGGTCTGGAGTAAGGTGCTTGCCTTTTGGCCCTGGGATTCAATTCCATATCGTGCTCCAAGCCCCATCATGAATCCCTGGGCACAAACCCAGGAATAAGCCCTGAGAACCACAGGGTGTGGCCCAAAAACAAAAAAAAACAAAAAAATAAATAAATAAGTAAATAAATAAGTAAATAAATAAATAAATAAAAACCTCTTTGGAATTGTGTAGTTGCTTTTGTCAGCAGTCCAGGATCTCACACATGCAGGCAATTGTCACCACAGAGCTGCACACCTGGCCCTTAAGAATTTTCTAATGTTCCTAGGTTCCACTGTGATGTTCTCTTTGTTCCAACATTAGTGATTAAGTCTTTCTTTCTTTACATGTCTATATCTTATTGTAGGTTTATTGACTATATTTATCAAGATTCCAACTTTCAGTTTTGTTGAATCCCTCTACTATAATATTTATTATTCAGTTTCTTAATTTCTACTGTTATCTTTATTACTTCCGTTCTTCTATTTATTCTTTCAGTCATCTATAAAATCTTTAGATCATATAAAATATTTAATAATGGGCCTGGGAGATAGTTCAAAGGTCTCAGGTCATCTTTGCACTCAGAAGTCCACAGTTCCATCCCTGGCACTAACTGGTCCCCCAAGCACAGGGTGTGCTCTTCCAACTCAGCCAAAAATATAACCAGACATATAACTCAATGAGCAAAGCACAAGCTTCGCATGTGGGAAGCCCAGGTTGGATCCCCAGCACTGCAGTCCCCTAATTACCAGTGTGATTTCCAAATATCCAGCCAGAGCAGCCTCTAAGCACATCAAATGTGCCCTGTGCACGGGGGTGGGGGTGGGGGTGGGGGGGTGTGCAGAGGGGATACAGAACAACAACAAAAAAGTCAAAACTACATTATCTCAAGTTCTTTGCTTAAGTGGTAAAACTGTAAACAGAAGATCTATTTACTTTAAAATTTGGAGGCGAGGGGCTGGAGTGATAGCACAGCGGTAAGGCTGTTTGCCTTGCACGCAGCCAACACAAGATGGACCCTGCTTCGAATCCCGGCATCCCATCTGGTCCCCAGAGCCTGCCAGGAGCGATTTCTGAGCATAGAGCCAGGAGTAACTCCTGAGTGCTGCTGGGTGTGACCCAAAACAACGAAAAGAAAAAAAAGAAAAGAAAAGAATGTTCACAAAATTTGGTTCTAAAAAGAATACTGATTACAATATTCTCTACACCTATATGTATACTCAACATTCTTCATGACAAAGACCACATTTTCATGCACTTTGAGTTACACCCAGCGGTGCTCAGAGTCTACTCCCAGAGAGGTAGAGATTAAAGGAGGCACTCGTGGTGGGACCAGAGACAGAACATGGGCTTCCCACAAAGTACTCTGCCCTTTGGGTCATCTACAAAGCCACATGATGAAATTTCTTAAGAAACCAGTAGTTTTGATATAAATCTTGTTGCAACTTGATGCAAAACTATAGAAAATGTAAACATAGACTAAAGGTTAATTTCCTCATCATGATTTCCTCATCTGGCAGAGATGACCAGAACCAAGAACTAATAGTAAAGTACACAGGCACACAGAGGTTGCAGATGTTTAAGTGCAATTTGAGGCAACTATTAAAAGAGTAATAGAGGTCTCCCCAGATATCTGAATCACAGCATTCTATGTATTATGATTTGGGAAGTTATTTTAAGTCTAACACTTTCTTTATATCCATTACAGGGAGTCACTCAAGTGGTGGAGGACATGCCTAACACGTGGGAGGCTCAGAGTTTGATTCCTGGCTCTGCAATGTGTCTAAAGATTGGCCAACTGTGGCCCTGTTTGATCCCCAAGCACCATTTTAGTGACCCTATAAAAAACAATGACAATAACATTTCCGGGTCCCCAAAATAAGCTGCAAACCAAACCAACACAGATCCATCTAGTTTCGGATAGAACATCTATTCCCACTATCCAGAAACCCCGCTCTATAACTTCCCTACACTTTCAGGGGAAAATCGTAAAACATACCTACACTTTGAAAAGGACAATTTTTATAACCCATTTATAGTCTGCAGTTACTACTTTAACCACTAGATGGGATGCTACCTGTATGGTGACACCTTCATAGGACTGAAAACAATCCACAGCTAAAACAGAATTAAAAAACAGTTAAGTGTTTTTAAGGCATGTTAAACCCACAAATTTGCAAAACTCAAAGTAATAGATGGGGTGAGCAGAATCTGTATCCTGTAGATGTATCTTTTGGCTGATAACTACCAAAGCTGCATACCCACAAAACCAAATGTTTCCTCCCTTGTGAATTGCTTAACCTGATTTTTCTCCAAGAACCACAACCTTGGCACTTATATCAAAATATGAGCTATATTTAAAGTTTCTAAATCGAACTCATTACCCTGGAAAGAAGTGTGCATTCTCTCACTGCTCGCTCACCTCTGAATGTGTCACCTCGGTGTGGAGCAGTTACACAAACACATCCAAGTATTAAGTATTTACTCTTCCCTTTTGCGACAAATTAATTGCAAACTAATATCAGAAAAGTTGGCAAAAAAGTAACTGAATCAAACAGAACCCAAGTGCTCCAATGGGCAAGATTTATTTTCTTTCTCTCTTTATTTTCCCCTTTAGTGTTTGATTTTCCTGTGATTTCTGGATCATCCCAACCACACTCATGCTACTCCCAAAACAGTGCTGAAGATCAAACCCACGCCTCCCACATGCAAACCTTTTAGTAACCACCCAGGACCCTAATCAAGTTTGGTTTGGCTTTTAGTGTAACAGAAATAGTTCAAAGTTGAGAAATAGGGGCCAGAGCGATAGCACAGAGGTAAGGTGTTTGCCTTGTACGCAGCCAACACAGTACAGACCCTGGTTTGAATCCCGACAGCCCAGATGGTCTCCCAAGCCTGCCAGGAGTGACTTCTGAGTGTAGTGCCAGGAGTAACCCCTGAATGTGGCCAGGTGTGACCAAAAAAAAAAAAGTTGAGAAATAGTACAAAATTTCAGAAAACAATATCCAATTTCTTAGACAAAAAAACTTTGAAACATTTACCTCCTAAGGTTTACCCGTTAGAACACATGTCCAAGTTTTGCTTTGTTTTGTTCTGGTTTGCTTTCCTTTGGCTTTGGAAATGAAGTCTAGTAGGGCCCCAGGATCACTCCCAAAAAGTGTTAGGGAACACCTGTGCTCCCCACATGCACACCAGCCCTTTGAGCCATCTTCTAGTCCATAGAATGGCTGTCAAACTTTCTGTCGCATGAAACACTTCTAGCTTAGACTCCAACAGTATGTAAGCTTATGTTTATGTTTATGTATACATACAGCCCATATTTTATCTCACTTTGAAGTAATACAAACAACTAGCTAGAATCACTTAATCTAATTACAACTGAAAAATCTTCATTGATAACCTCTTAATATTTTGGAAATTAAGATTTGGGTCAGAGAGAGAGTAAAGAGGTAAGGCACTTGCTTGGCATGAAAGTATCAGCTCTGGGACCAGAGTGATAGCGCAACGGTAGGGTGTTTGCTTTGCAAGCCACTGACCCAGGACAGACCTCGGTTCAATCCCCCAGCATCCCACATGGTCCCCAAAGCCAGGAGTGATTTCTGAGTGCATAGCCAGGAGTAACCCGAGCATCACAGGGTATGGCCCAAAAATCCAAAATAGAAAAAGACAGTACTAGCTCTATTTCAACTCCCGGCACCTCATGTGGTCCGAACCCTGCCAGGTGTGATCCCTGAGCACAGAGCTAGGAATAAACCCTGAGCACTTCCAGGTGTGTCCCCAAAACATACAGGCAAAAAAGAAGTGGTATCCAGATAGAATGCTTGCCTTGCATAAGCCAGCCCAGGTTTAATCTCCAGCTTCCCATACTGTCCCTCAAGCCTGCCAGGATTAATTCCTGAGTGCATAGCCAGGAGTAACCCCTGTACATATCTGGGTGTGGCCCAAAAATAAAGTAAAACTTAGATTTAGCCTATAGACAATGGTCCTCAGATAAGATGGCTAACTATATTTTCCTTAAAATATAAATGCAAATATGTTGAAATAAATTTACTTGTCTATTTTATTCTTTTTTTTTGGAGGGGGCACACTAGTTTGACGCTCAGGGGTTACTCCTGACTATGCACTCAGAAATTGCCCCTGGCTTGGGAGGACCATATGGAAAGCCGGGGGATCGAACCGCGGTCTGTCCTAAGCTAGTGCTTGCAAGGCAGACACCTTACCTCTGGCACCACCTCTCCGGCCCCTATTTTATTCTTTTAGATATAACAATAATGTGAATTTTCTTGACACCTCTTCTAATTTTTCTTTCCCAGGCTGATGTACAATGGAAAGAAAATTCATTTATTATTAGAAATGTAATATCAGGGGCTACATAGCACAGTGGGTAGGATCTTTGCCTTATATGTGACCAACCTGTATTTGATCCCCAACATCCCACATGGACCATCAAGCCTACCATGAGTAATTTCTAAGCACTGAGCACCATCACCAACGTGACCCAAAAAGAAAAGAGAAAAGTAACATCCGGGGCCAAAGAGATAGCATGGAAGTAAGGCATTTGCCTCGCATGCAGAAGGCCGGTGGTTTGAATCCCCAGCATCCCATATGATCCCGAGCCTGCCAGGAGCGATTTCTAGGCATAGAGCCAGGAGTAATCCCTGAGCACTGCCAGGTGTGACCCAAAAACCAAAAAAAAAAAAAAAAAGAAAGAAAAGTAACATCAGAATTTCCTATTAGAGGCCAGAATACAGTGGTAGGGCACTTGCCTTGCACACAATGAACCCATATTCAATCCTTCGCACCCCATATGGTTCCCCCAAACCAACCAGAAATAAAGCAAGTGCAGAGCCAGAGCCAAGCCCTGAGTAGTACCAGATGTGGCCTCCAAAAATCTTTTTTTTTTCTTTATCTCCAGAGAGATAGCATAGAGATTAAAGTTCTTGTCTTGCATGCAGCCAACCCCGGTTCAATTCCTGGCACCACATTGCCAGGAGTAACCCCTGAGCACAGAGCTGGGAGAGGCCCTATGCACTGTCCTCTGTTTTCCAAACCCTTCTCACCCTCTAAAAGTTCCTATTCAGAGAAAGTTCTAAGTATGCTTTGCTGCTAATAATGTCTTTCTTATTTTTACCTAAAAGCTATTTACCCCTTAAAAAGTAGTCAGGGAGGGCCTGACATAGCATAAAGAGAGATAACATGAAGGTAGGGCGTTTGCCTTGCATGCAGAAGGATGGTGGTTTGAATCCCAGCATCCCTTATGGTCCCCACGAGCCTGCCAGGAGCGATTTCTTTTTTTTTTTTTTTTTCCCTTGGCTATGCGCTCAGAAGTCACTCCTGGCTTAGGGGACCATATGGGACGCCGGGGGATCAAACCGCGATCCGTCCTAGGCTAGCGCTCACAAGGCAGACACCTTACCTCTAGCGCCACCACGCCAGCCCCATCAGGAGCGATTTCTGAGCGTAGAGCCAGGAGTAACCCCTGAGCATTGCTGGGTGTGACCCAAAAACCAAAAAAAAAAAAGTAGTTAGGGATTGAAGAGATGGTTAAAAGGGCTAAACCATACAGGCTCTACAAGTTAGGGGTCAAGTTTCAAGACCCAGTACCGAATGGTCCCCTAAGTATCACTAGAAGTGAACCCCAAGTACCAAATACCAAGCCCAGAATAGTCCCTGATTATGGCCAGGTGTGGCCCCCGAAAAAGTGAAAAGAGTGGTCAGGCCCTGGTTGTATCTCAGTGGTAGAATACATACTCTGCATAACAAGGTCCTAAACCCATGCACTACTCACCTCTCCCCATCCACACTCCACTCTACCCACAGAAAATGAATCTAATTTTTAGGGGACTTTTTGTTCTTTTTAATTTTTATTATAACATTGTACTTTACCAAGTTGCTCATAATACCAAATTGCTTCAGGCATTAAATGTTGAAATACTAATCCCACCACCAGTGTGACCTTCCTTTCACCAGTGTCCTCAATCTTCCACCCACCATCCCAACCTGCACTCTTTAAGGCACAAACAAATTTACTTCATATTGCTTGTTACAACACAAAGACAAATGGAAATATCAAAACTTAGATCAACAAAACTTAGGTCAATTTGAAATGACTGTTATCTCTCTCCTTGGTGTTATTAAAGTCAGTGTCTAAGGATTTGCTGGGCTGTGGCTGATACTAGTTGAACCTTATGTGTTCAGGATCCCTGAGCTTGGTAGATTTCTATGTAACTTCCCCTTCAGATTTCCTGGGATAATACTGGGCTGGAACTAACTAATATTAGATGTTGAAATGTCCAGGATTTATAGATCGAAGACAAATGTAGTGCCTTGGAAGGCTGAAAAGGTTGAGTTGAGGCCGTTTCTGTTGGAGGGTGTAGGGGGTGGCATTGAGCTGTGTGGTTCATGCAGGAAGGGAAATCAGTCCTCTCCCCCATTTCTGAGAACTCCACAGAGGTAACATCTAGGACCAGACTACCTGAGAAGTTTTGGCTGCTTTTCCTTTCTTTTGGAGATTGGTGAAAGAGCTTGACGGATCATTTTCCTGCTGGAAAGATGATGATGGTGGGCAAGGTTGCTGGGTTTTCCAGTGGTGGGGTGAATGCAAGGGGGTTTGGCCCAATCCCATTTCACAAGGAAAGACCCGGAGTTTTCAGACCCATTCATTCTCACCTGATGGGCCCGGAGCGATTGCACAGCGGTAGGTCATTTGCCTTGCATGCGGCTAACCCAGGATGGACCTGGGCTCGAGCCCCGACGTCCCATAAGGTCCCCCAAGCCAGGAGCGATTTCTGAGTGCAAAGCCAAGATCAACCCCTCAGCATCACCGGGTGTGCCCCCCACCAAAAAAAAAAAATCAACCTCACCTGAGAGGATTTAGCTGCTCATATGATTTGATTTGAAGCCTGCCATTTCTGTCAGAGGGTATAGGGCACTCAGCAGCTTAGCTGCTGTGGTTCATGCAGAAAGGGGAATCTGTCCCCTCCTTTCTGAGAATGCAACAGAGGTATCAGCCAAGACCAGACTACCTGAAAAGTACTGGCACCGATATTTTCTTTTTATCAGGGAGTTCCTTATGTACACTTTTTTCTCCCACTTTGTGACTTTGTTTTGTTTTTTTGGGCCACACCTGGAGGCCCTCAGAAGTTGTTACTCTTGGCTCTGCATTCAGGAATCACTTTTGGCAGGCTTGAGGACTATATGGGATGCTAGGGATCAAACCTGGGTGGGCTGCACACAAGGCAAATAAATGCCCTAGCCGCAGTGCTATTGCTCTGCACCCTGTAGTTGACTTTTATTTAACAGAAATAATATATACTATTATTATGAATATTAACCCATGTTTTATGCAAAATGGAACTGAAGTTCATTTCTCTCATTCAACAGTGATTAAAGTCTCCTACTAAACATTAAGCTCCATTAAATTACTGCAAGCATGCATGACAGATCAGTTAGCATAAAATCTGGTCTTGTAGCAGGAGTCAAATCAATACTTATAAATACAGTTTACATGATGTACATTTAAGTGATGTAGTTTCAGCAATGAGAGACCTTGTGAACTCTGACCTGTTTTCAATTATAAGTGGATTTGAGAAAAAAACTTATAAAGATAAGAAATATATTTAGGGGCCAGGCGGTGGCGCTAAAGGTAAGGTGCCTGCCTTGCCTGCGCTAGCCTCGGACGGACCACGGTTCGATCCCCCGGCGTCCCATATGGTCCCCCAAGCCAGGAGCGACTTCTGAGCGCATAGCCAGGAGTAACCCCTGAGCGTCACCGGGTGTGGCCCAAAAACAAAAAAAAAAAAAAAAAAGAAATATATTTATATTTTTACTATATAAGAAATATATAATAAATTATATATGCAAATATGATTAACATATAATAGATTATATATGCAAAGAGCGGTGGCACAGCAGTAGGGCGTTTTCCTTGCTACGTGCTAACCTAGGACGGACCTCAGTTTGATTCCTCTGGCATCCCATATGGTCCTCCAAGCTGGGAGCGATTTCTGAGTGCATAGCCAAGAGTAACCCCTGAGCATCACCAGGTGTGGCCCCAAAACAAAACAAAACAAAAAAAGAAATGTGGTAAAAATCCCACCTGGTGATGCTCAGGGTTACTCCTGGCTATGCACTCAGAAATCGCTCCTGGCTTGGGGGACCACATGGGATGCCAGGATTCAAACCACCATCCTTCTGCATGCAAGGCAAACACCTTACCTCCATGCTATCTCTCCAGCCCCATGGTAAAAATTATTATTTCAAAATCCTGTCCTGGGCCCGGAGAGATAGCACAGTGGTGTTTGCTTTGCAAGCAGCCGATCCAGGACCTAAGATGGTTGGTTCGAATCCCGGTGTCCCATATGGTCCCCCATGCCTGTCAGGGGCTATTTCTGAGCAGACAGCCAGGAGTAACCCCTGAGCACTGCCGGGTGTGACCCAAAAACCAAAAAAAAAAAAAAAAAAATCCTGTTCTATAGAATATACAGAGCAGGCTGGAGTAATGACAGTACAGAAAGCAGGACATGGGGCTGGAGAGATAGCATGGAGGTAAGGCATTTGCCTTTCATGCAGGAGGTCATCGGTTCGAATCCCGGCGTCCCATATGGTCCCCCCCCCCATGCCTGCCAGGAGCAATTTCTGAGCCGGGAGCCAGGAATAACCCCTGAGCACTGCCAGGTGTGACCCAAAAGCCACATTAAAAAAAAAAAAAAAAAAAAGCAGGACATGTGACCTGCACATAATCAAGGTAGGTTCAATCCACATACCATCCCCTGAGCCCCACTAGAGATGATCCCTGATTACAGAGCCAGGAGTAAGCCTTGAAAACAATTTGGTATGGTCCTTCTACCCCAAAAAAAAAGGATATACTAAGCAATGGTGATTATTTAAGATTCTGAGAAATGTCTGGCATTATTAAAATGCTACAAATAAAAACATTTCAAAGGGCCGAAGAGATAGCACAGCGTAGGGCACAGCATAGGTAGGGCATTTGCCTTGCACGCAGCCAATCCAGGACAGCTGGTGGTTCAAATCCTGACATCCCAGATGATCCCCTGTGCCAGCCAGGAGCGATTTCTGAACATAGAGCCAGTAGTAACCCCTGACCACCACTGGGTGTGACCCCCCCAAAAAATAAATCACTTTAAAGTGATCTACAAAATGTAGAAGGCTGAGGATTGGAGGGACAGAAGGGTGGGCATCGCTCTCAGCAGTGTGCAGTGCTGAGGCGCCAACCCTGGCCTGTGAATGCAAAGCACACAAGAGCCTGTTAAGTTGAGTTTTGCCTTTAGCTTGGTACAATTCTGAATGCTTGGAAGAAGCCTCCCAAATGTAGTCAGTACTATTTCCTAAGGTTTCTAAATCTGTGTAGGCATAAATGTTATACAGTCTTCTCGATGATGTACTTAGATAAGGTCTCCAGTGATTTACTCCATGTGTCTTGATTATTAGTTTTTATCACTCACTGAGTCTTGATTAGTTTTGTTTTGTCATTTTAATTTCAAAATTTTCAAAGCAAAATAGCTAACTTTTTTGGTCATGATCAATTCCTGAGAACCCTAACCCTTATGGACAAATTTAACCCTTTCATCATAAATCTGTAGAGAATAGTTGTCAGTCATCGTTAATAGGGCAGGACAGTGTTCTGAAGGGCAATCCTATATGCTGGCTTCCATCTCTAAGGGTGATTTCTGTACAGCATGGATATGAAGTCAGGAAAAATAAAGGGGAAAAAAAGGAAAATGTCACTGCTGTGATGAACCTATGACGCACCTGAGTCCTGCCCTTCGGGTTCTGAGGGCGTTTCTGCACTGCATCTGTGCCAAAACTCCCACTGTACAAAAGTGATGAACAAGTCAGCACAAAGGTGAGAGTGCATGTACAACGAAATAGTAGTTTTCTGGAAGTCAGCCACAACGGAGACTCCTAAACAACTGAGTAACATAATTAACAAGACCAGCCTTGTTTAATGTGATGATATGATTCTCTTTAAGACTCACAGAGCATGGACTTGCTTGTAATGAACAGAAATAGCAGCAATGAATAAAACTGTAGCAACATTGCCCCCAAAAGAACATTTCTCTGGAGCTACTGTACCAGTGTCACTGAAATAAGGCAAAGCAGGTCTATGACAATAATACATGAAAATGTGAAAGCAACTGTCATCCAAATCCCAAGGGCTGAAGGAAAGAAACTGAGGCCTTGCTGAAACCACATCTCAAACAGGCTGTTACTTGCTTATTTGGTGGGAAGTTGGGGTGGGGGGGATGGAGGGGAAGTATCTTTTCTGGTTTAAGGCCATACCCAATGGTGCTCAGGGTTACTCTGGGCAATGGCTGGAAGAAAGTAAGGAGTCACTCCTAGTGGTGCCTGAGGATCCATGCATGTGTGAACTATAGAACCTGGACCTTCTGAACACAAAGCATACCCCTTAAGCTCTCTCCCTAGCCCTTCTAGTTTGCTTTTTTAATCTGACTCACAAAGAGCAGTGACTAAATGTTCACCACTCCCAACTCTTTAGCATACCTTGCCTGGGAGACCCTGCCAGTCCCAGCTACTGGGCCAGAACCCATGCGACCTTTTGCTAGACTTAAATGCCAAGAACCCTAGGTAAATGGGGGCCAAAGAGATGTACAGCAAGTAGAGCACTTACTTGCCTTGCATGGGGCCATTCCAAGTTTAATCCCTAGTACCCCACATGGTCCCTGAATCCTGCCAGGAATGATTACTGAGCAGAGTCAGGAGTAAGCCATGAGCACAGCTGAGTGTGAGGGGAAAAAAAATAAAATCAGGTAATTTTAAAAGTACTTGCATGATCATATCGACTCTAAAATATTACTCAAAATCTACTTTTCTTCCACAGTCCAAAGAGAAACTGTCCAAGAGACAGTGGACACTTCTGCTGTGGGCCCTGGTACTAGAGAAACAATTTTCTGGAAAGTGTGAATCAAGGTTGCTAACTACCACACTGATTATCAAAAGCTTAGGAAAAGGCGAAAATTTAAAGTCTGGAGGACAGGAATATGGCTCAAGTATACAGCATTTGCTTTGCATGAGCCTGGGGTTCCAAACCTGTAACTCCAGCAAGCAAGGCATGTGCTCCACCCATTGAGCCATTTTTCCTGTCTATTAATTATGTGTTTGTTTGTTTATTTTACAGAACCAGATATAACTCAGGTCTTAAATATGCAAGGTATGCACTTTACCAATGAGCACATCCCTGGTCCTTCTATTAATTTTTTTTTTTTTTTTTTGGTTTTTGGGCCACACCCAGCGGTGCTCAGGGGTTACTCCTGGCTGTCTGCTCAGAAATAGCTCCTGGCAGGCACGGGGGACCATATGGGACACCGGAATTCGAACCAACCACCTTTGGTCCTGGATCGGCTGCTTGCAAGGCAAACACTGCTGTGCTATCTTTCCGGGCCCCCTTTCTATTAAATTTTAAAGGTTAAGATTTCAACATAGGGACTAGAGAAATAACACAAGAGTTAAAGGGCTTTGTCTTGCACACTGAAAACCCTGGTTGAATATCTAGCATCACATATAGTCACCTAAGCACCAAGAGTGACCCCTGAGGAAAATCAAAATTAGCTCCAGAGCATCACCAACAATGATGTGGCCTAAAGAAATAAACAAACGAAAAAAAAATTTTTTTTTTTAACAAAGACATTTGGGGGGGGGGGGCAGCATACCAGCAGTGCTCAAGAGTTACTCCTGGCTCTGTGCTCAGAAAATACTCCTGGCATGCTTGTGGGGGGGGGGGGGGGGACACGGGGGAGGAACCATATGGGCTGCTGGGAATCAAACCCAGGTCCATCCTGGGTCAGCCATACCACTGTGCTATCTCTCCGGCCCCAACAAAGACACTTTTTTTTTTAAAGGTGTTTTATTTAGAAATTGTAAGAAAGGGGAAGGAGAGAGAAAGTAATGTAATCAGGCTTCTGAGTCTGAAAAGAATGTCTCAAGAGGGAAGATGCAGGAGACATGCTTGGGTACCACGGACCCAGGGAACTTTTTGTTTTTTTTAAGAGCCACACCTTACCTTACGGTGCTCAGGGGTTACTCCTGGCTCTGTGCTCAGAAACCTCTTCTGGCAGGCTCAGGAAACCATATGAGATACTGGAAATCTAACCTGGGTCAGTCGAGTACAAGGCAAATACCCTATCACTGTGCTATTGTTCCAGCCCAATTTTCCTAAATTTCTAATTATTTCATTCTCTCAATCACAAATCGAAGGCACCTAACTGTCCAGTAACTTTCAGCTTGATAAATCACCTGTCTGTTATTTGGTAACTGATAATGTTATGCATTATGCTTTCCATCTAGCTATCTTCAAATCATGCTTACAATTATCATTTGCTACTAACATATATCCCATTATAAACACATACCGCCAGGGCCAGAGAAATAGCATGGAGGTAAGGTATTTGCCTTTCACACAGAAGGTCATTGGTTCAAATCCTGGCATCCCATATGGTCCCCGTTTCTGCCAGGAGCGATTTCTGACCGTGGAGCCAGGAGTAACTCCTGAGCACTGCCGGGTGTGACCCAAAAACCAAATAAATAAATAAATAAATAAATACATGCCATCAGTGATAAAACAGCAAAGAGCACTACAACTGAATTTCATTCCCAGGCCTATAAAAGGTAGAGATGATCTTTTTTTTGGTTTTCAGTCATACTGGGAATAGAGGGCTATCATGCAGTTTGGGGATAGCCCCTGAGAACCACAAGGAGAGTGTGCTCTCTCACCCTCTGAGCCATCTCCCAGACACAAATTTTAAAAGTTGTCATGAAGGCTGGAGTGATAGCACAGTGGCAGCAGACAGGACATTTGCCTTGCATGTGGCTGACCCAGATTCAATCCCCAATATCCCATATGCACCTCCCACCAACCAGGTTTGCCAGGAGTGATTTCTGAGTGCAGAGCCAGGAGAATCCCTGAGCACTGCCAGGTGTGGCCCAAAAAACAAAACTAAACAAAAAGTTGCAATTAACTCATAATATTAAAATCACTGTTTACAAAGTAGGTCATTAAACATATAAGCATCTAACAATTTTTTTCTTTTTAATCCCAGTGAGTTACTATATCCTATATATTACTATATAAAAAAAAAAAAAGCCTGAGGGACTGGATAGGTATAGGCACATGGCCAACTCAGGTTGAATCCCCAGTGTCCCATATGGTCCCCCAAGCCAGGAGCGATTTCTGAGCACATAGCCAGGAGTAATCCCTGAGCAGCAACGGATGTGCCCCCCACAGAAAAAAAGAAAAACACAGAAAAGATAAACTAGGGGCCAGAGCGACAGCACAGTGGGTAGTGCATTTGCCTTGCATACAGCTGACCTAGATTCAGCAACCCTTTTGGTTCCCCCAGCCCTGCCAAGAGTGATCCCTGAACACACAGAAATGAAAAAAATAAAAATAAAAAATTGTTGGGGACCGGAGAGATAGCATGGAAGTAAGGCATTTGCCTTACATGAAGAAGGACGGTAGTTTGAATCCCAGCAGCCCATATGGTCCCCCGAGCCTGCCAGGAGCTATTTCTGAGCATGGAGCCAGGCGTAACCCCTGAGTGCTGCAGGTGTGATCCAAAAACCAAAAAAAAAAAAAAAAATTGTTGGCTTTCTTTGCAGGGAACTTCACACTGGGCTGTGGTCAGGGCTGATCCCTGCCTCTGTGATCAGGAATCATCCTGGAGGGGTTCAGAGAACCATATGGAATGTGCAGGATTGAACCTGGGCAACCCATGTACAAGGCAAGCAAGTCTATCTGCAGTATACTCTTCCCCAGCCCTCCCATATCCCTTTTACATAAATAATAACCACTAATCATATAACTGCCAACTCAAACTTAAATTTACAACATTCTTTAAATGAACTGAAACTACTTCTACTACTTAATAGTATTCTGTCTTCACAATTCAAGTCTTTAGCCTGGGAAAAGAAATGATCTAATCAGATTTATGAATCCCCCTCTAGAGTTTCCAAACAAAAACAGTCAATCATTTATAGGCTGTGCCAAGTGTGAAAAACTCTTCCCAATAAATATCAAACAATACATCCAACCACATGCACCTCAGCTGAAAAGAGTCTGAGGTCTACTAATAATCTCAGCTTCCCAAGACATGATATCTATTATTCAGTAGAAGCTACAGCAAAAAAGACACCAAAGCATTTTACTGATTTACTCCAAAGCAGTGTAAATAAGCTCTCTCCGTCAAATTCTAACATGCATATGTAGAGACATAAATATGTAAACGGGACAACTAAGGTCTCAGGGATGGAACAATAACATCTAAAAATCATTTATTGGAAATGCTAAATTTCTGTGTACATGCTTAGGAAAGAACCCCCAGAAAAAAATAAAGTGGTAACTAAATAAAATGCAAATCCCTCTGTTCTGCTGGTCTTTAGTTCCACGAGGAAAAGAAAAATCTATCACGTATTGAATGGTTATTAACTGTTGGGCTCAATAAAAAGGCTGTAAAAAAAAAAAAACTGTCTCACTTAATCCTGACATTATCTGGAATAAACTCCTGAGGAGGGGCCCGGAGAGATAGCACAGCGGCGTTTGCCTTGCAAGCAGCCAATCCAGGACCAAAGGTGGTTGGTTCGAATCCCGGTGTCCCATATGGTCCCCCGTGTCTGCCAGGAGCTATTTCTGAGCAGACAGCCAGGAGTAACCCCTGAGCACCGCCGGGTGTGGCCCAAAAACCAAAAACCAAAAAAAAAAAAAAAAACCTCCTGAGGAGTTGGGGGTTTGGCAGGCAAATTACAGCAGGCATTGCATGTGTGATACCCTGGGTGCAGTCCCATGCACAGGAAAAAAAAAATACTGCATAAAGAATCGGAGATAATATAGCTGTTGGTCACATGCAGCTCACCAGGGATCAATCGCTGGCATCTCACAGGATCCTCCCAGACCAACCCGGAGTAATCCCTCTGTGCAGATCCAAGAGTAATTCCTGAACACCACCGAGTGTGCCCTCCCATCCTCATAAAAAAAAAAAAAAATTTCTGCATAAGCCCCACAGATATTACAGCAAGTAAAGCACTTGTCTTGCTTGCAGCCAACCTATGATCCACAGCACCGCATAAGGTCCAAGAGCATCATCAGGAGTGATCCCTGAGCACAAACAAGAGTAAGCACAACCCCAAAGCAAATATGCATATAAATAGATATACATGTGTGTATTGAATATGCATATATACATTTATGTCATGATTCCGCATATAGGATATCTAAAAGTATTAAAGTAAATAAAACATTAAAATAATCAAATTCATAGAATGGTTTTTGCCCGGGGCTGGGGAAAAGAGAGAGCTACTAATTAACTAAAGTTAAATAAGAAGAAAGAGAAGCTCTAGAGAGCTGGAGGGCATGGTACCTACAAAAGCTATTTTGCACTCAAAAATGTCCTAAAACACGAGAACCCGTCTCAAGTTAAAAGTTCCGAGATCTGGTTTGAAATTGGCCCGAGGACTCAGCCCCATTCATTTATGACAGCTCCCAACACCGGCTCAGACACAGCGGGGAGGGCGTGTGAGCTCCAGCATCCCATAGGGTGCCCCAGCACTGCCAGGAGCAATTCCTTAATACAGAGCCACGAGTAACCCCTGAGCAGCACCGGGTGTCCCCCAACCCCAGTCCCCCCAAAAAAGAAAGCAAAGTGTCAGCAAGCAGCTGAAAGACTATGCCAGGGGGGTTGGCCTAACAGCTTCTTGACTAGAATTCCGTCCCGCTCGTGATGAGTCTCAGCAGAAGAGATATCTCTCAGCCGGAGAGATAGCACAGAGGTGGGGCGATTGCCTTGCATGCAGAAGGACGGTGGTTCGAATCCCGGCATCCCATATGCTCCCCCGAGCCTGGCAGGAGCGACTTCTGAGCGCAGAGCCAGGAGAAAGCCCTAATTGACCCCTCAAAAAATCAAAAATGAATGAACGAACGAACGAACGAATGAATGAATGAATGAATGAATCCGGGCCCTTTGCAGCCCAAGCTGGGCTGGAAACTCCTCAGCAGCTTCAGGAGCGATGTGCACAAAACGCCGAGGGAGGACCAGGGAAAAAAAAAATGCCCAGCCCCGCTACGGGTCACCGTGACCCAAAGGGAAAGAACGCATCATCCTGGGGACGCCCAGCCCACGGCCTCGTTGCCTAGGAGCGAGCCGGACCCAGAACTGGGCTCACCTCCGAGCGGATCCGGCTGGCGCCTCCCCTTCGCTCCGAGCCTCCGCCGCCATGTTAGTGGTGAAAACGCCTCGCACGCCACGCCCCCGCCCGCCACAGGCCCCGCCCCTATCCCCAGATTGGCTCAGGCGGTCCCGCCTCTGGCCTGCGATTGGTTATAGGAAGCCCCGCGCAAGTTCCCGGATGTGATTGGTCCGTTCAAAAACGTCGCAGACATTGGTCGCTTCAGCCAGCCCTCTCTCGCGGTGAAGGAAGGGGGCAGGAGGCCCAGCCCCCGGCGTGGTCGTTTCTCTTTTGTGGGGGGACTCAAGTTAGAAGTCTTTATTTATTTGGGGGGGGGTCACACCGGCAGAGCTCTGGGGTTCCTCCTGGCTCCACACAGGCTCTGAGGACCATATGGGATGCCGGGATTCGAACCAATGACCTTCTGCATGAAAGGCAAAAACGCCTTACCTCCATGCTATGTCTCCGGGCCCTAGAAGTCTTTATTTTTGTTTTTGTTTTTTTTAATAATTTATTTAAAGAGAATGCATTACATAGTTGACATAACTGATAACAATACATTTCTTTTAAGAAGACCAAAAGCAACATGATTTAAAAAAATAGAACATTGAAAGAAAAACTAAAGAGATGGAAGAGATGGCCCGGAGAGAGGCGTGCAAGCAACCAACCCAGGACCAAAGGTGGTTGGTTCGAATCCTGGTGTCCCATCTGGTCCCCGTGTCTGCCAGGAGCCAGGAAGAACCCCTGAGCACCGCTGGGTGTGGCCCAAAAACCTAAAGAGAGAGAGAGAGAGAGAGAGAGAGAGAGAGAGAGAGAGAGAGAGAGAGAGAGAGAGAGAGAGAGAGAGAGAGAGAGAGAGAGAGAGAGAGAGAGAGAGAGAGAGATGGAAGAGAAAGGAAAGAATATTTTTTAAAATTATTGACTCACAATGAATTTATTGAAGCACCAGCAGAAAGTTTAGTAAGCTCTCTTTAAAAAAAAAAAAAAAGGATAAGATAAGAAAAAAAGAATGAAAAAAAAAAAGAAATGAAAAGGAGGGGCCCGGAGAGATAGCACAGCGGTGTTTGCCTTGCAAGCAGCTGATCCAGGACCTAAGGTGGTTGGTTCGAATCCCGGTGTCCCATATGGTCCCCCGTGCCTGCCAGAAGCCATGTCTGAGCAGACAGCCAGGAGTAACCCCTGAGCAACGCCGGGTGTGGCCCAAACCCCCCCCAAAAAAATGAAAAGAAAAAAAAAAAGGATGAGTTAAAAAAAATACAATAATAACGGTGTGAGAGTGGCAATTGTTGTTTCCATAGGCCCAGCAAAATATGGGTAAAATGGAAAAAAAAAAAAAAAAAAAAGCCTTGGCCACACTGGGTCACCCTCAGGGGTGACTCCTAGCTATGTGCTCAGAAATCGCTCCTGGCTTGGGGGACCATATGGGATGACGGGGAAGCGGGGGTGGGGGTGGGGCCGGAGAATCAAATTTTATTTTTGTTTATAACTGAAACCCAACTACAAACACTCTTGTAATCATGGTGCTTCAATAAAAATTTATATTAAGGTGGGGGTGCAGCCCTGGAGCTGGGGCTGGGGCTGCTGCGCACCGGGGTGCTGGTTTCGTGGCTGCGGAGCTCCAGAGCTACTACTGAATTTCCTCTGGAAGTGAAGTAGAATTTTATAAGAACATAATGGATGGAGAAGAGAAAACCTATGGTGGCTGTGAAGGCCCTGATGCTATGTACGTCAAATTAATATCCTCTGATGGCCACGAGTTTATTGTAAAAAGAGAACATGCATTAACATCGGGAACAATAAAAGCCATGTTGAGTGGCCCGGGTCAATTTGCTGAAAATGAAACCAATGAAGTCAATTTTAGAGAGATTCCTTCACATGTTCTATCCAAAGTATGCATGTATTTTACCTACGAGGTCTGCTACACTAACAGCTCAACCGAGATTCCTGAATTCCCAATTGCACCTGAAATTGCACTGGAACTGCTGATGGCTGCGAATTTTCTAGATTGTTAAATAAAATAAATTATAATAAAAAATTTATATTAAAAAATAAAACAAGAAAAGTCAAAGACAAATATTTTTTTTTTGTTTTAACAACTCTGATTGTCAAACAGTGGGGTGTCCAGATCGGGAAAATGAAGAGGTAGCTAGATGAGAGTATTGAGCACCTTCATGGTGTGGGGTATCAATCATGTTGCCCAAACTTTATTTTTAATAAATTTTATTTTGACCTAAGTGGATTACAAATCTTTCACAGTAATATTTTAGATACATAGTGACATTGAATCAGAAGCATTCCCACCACCAATGTTGTCCTTCCTCCACCCCTATTCCCAGCATGCATCCCATAACCCCCTCCTTTGGCCCTGGGCTGCTAGTATAAGTGGTCTCTGTGTCTAGCTTGTTGTAGGTTGTGTCCAAACTTTTTAATTCTCTCAGTCATGTAACTGTAAATATGAAAGTAATTCTTGAGCTAGAGGTGTAGGACAGCGGCAGAGCATTTGACTTGCTTGCAGTCAACCTAGGTTAAATCCCAGTACCCCACCTCATCACAGAGCCCATCAGGAGTGATACGTTAGGACAGATCAAGGAGTAAGCCCGGAGCACCTTCTGTGTATGGCACAGAAACAGAGTGAAGGTGATGGGGCCCAGAGTGATAGCATAGCCGTAGGTCGTCTGTCTTGCAAGCACTGGCCTAGGACGGACCTGGGACCAACCCAGGTTTGATCCCCAACATATATATACATATATATCCCTAAGCCTGCCAGGAGTGATTTCTGAACTGAGAGCCTGAGTGCTGCTGGGTGTGGCCCAAAAAGCAAACAAATTAAAAAAAAAAAAAAAAAAAAGTTAGAATCACCACTCTAAAATCACTCTAAAACAGCTCATCCTGTCCCTTGAGAAAAAGTTAACTAGAAAAGTTGGCACAAAATTTGGTACCAAGTAGTATTTAGGGTTGACTATATATAGTTCATAGTCCCCTTTGTCTGCAGTACAGTGGAGGTTTGCTTTTGCTTTATTTCACCTGCTCTAGAGACTGGAAAAATTTTAATATAGTGGATAGGTCTAAAGCCTTGCATGTGGCTAACCCAGATTAGATCCCTAACATCACATATGTTCCCCCAAGTCCTCCAGGAGTGATCCTGGAGTGATCCCTGAGGGTAAAACCGGTAGTAACCCCTAGGCATAGCACGGTGTGGCCCAAAGACAAAACAAAGAAAAAGAAATGTTATTTCTCCTATGCTGCTTTCTAGACAAGTCACGAAGTGCTTCTCTAGTCTGATTTATGAAACCAAAACTAATTTTGAGAGTAGTTGAGCTTCAATCTTCTATGGTAGAAAACCTTAATTAAGCCTGCCCTTCTTGACTTCTGGCAAAGATTAACATGGGCAAAAATGTAAAGACATCTTAAAGCTTTCATTCTCTTTTAAAGCATTTTATGATGTTTAACTTTTTTTCTTTATGGGAGATGGGGACAAGGGGATCACCCAACCTCCAGTGGTGCTCAGAGCTTTATGTTGGCTCTGCTCTCTGGGATCACTCCTAGCAGATCTCTCGGTACCATATGGAGTACTGGGAATAAAATCTGAGTTAGCAACCTGCAAAGCAAGTAGCCTATTTGCTCTATCATCTTTCTGGCCCTATGTTCTATGCTGGAGTTTTCTAGAAAATTTTCTGTTGCTCCTTTTGACATCATTTTTCCTAGCTTCTCCTCATTTTACTCTTTTACACACCTGTGCTTCCCTTTTCCTACAAATTCTTTTTCCCTGAGAGCACTTGCACTCTTACTGTTTCTATCTGATCCCATTTCACTATTGTTTGCTTTTTGTTTATTGGGGGGGCACATCCAGTGATGCCAAAGGCTACCCCTGGGTCTGCACTCAGGAATCACTTCTGGTAGAGCTCAGGGGGCCATCAGGTGCCGAGGATAGACTGAGTTGGCCATGTACTATCTCTCCAGCCCTCCCCCTTTCACTATTATCTTTTGGATCTCAGCTTCTCTGTCACTGTTTTAGGTGCCTTTCCTGACCTACTTGGGTCCACACTGTATAAATAAGTTCCCCTA
This sequence comes from Suncus etruscus, assembly GCF_024139225.1. Lineage (NCBI taxonomy): Eukaryota > Metazoa > Chordata > Mammalia > Eulipotyphla > Soricidae > Suncus > Suncus etruscus. The sequence continues at coordinate 41,092,337 of NC_064864.1, forward strand.
TTAAAAGTTTTTTGGGGGGTAGAAGGAGCTGGTGCTCAAGGCTTATTCATGACTGCTTCACTCAGGGATCACTCCTAGAGAGACCATATGGGATGCAAGCCTATAGCTGGCTTCGTGCAAGGTAAGCACCCTACCCACTGAACTATCGTTTTGGCCTCTCTCCTACCAAACTTTCACTCTCTTTTCCCTTTATAACCAGTATCACTACTTATAAAGTTGTTTGTGTGACCCTTTGTTTAGTGTAAGGCAAGGGTCTCAGGTTCATGGCCCATGGGACATTTGCAGCCCTCCGTACAACATTTTGTGGCCCGCAGCCAGCATTCAAATATTGCAGTATTCGCGATTATTCGCTTACCGAATAATCGCAATAAAAATCGCATTAGTGGGCCCGAAGAGATAGCACAGCGGCCTTTGCCTTGCAAGCAGCCGATCCAGGACCAAAGGTGGTTGGTTCGAATCCCGGTGTCCCATATGGTCCCCCGTGCCTGCCAGGAGCTATTTCTGAGCAGACAGGAGTAAACCCTGAGCAATGCCGGGTGTGGCCCAAAAACCAAAAAAAAAAAAAAAAAAATCGAATTAGTAAGAAAAAAATCGCATTAAATATTTGCATACCCCAAGCAGTTCCGTTCGGGGTATGCAAATGTTTAATTCGATTTTTTGCAATTTTTTTCTTACTAATGCGATTTTTTATTGCGAATATTCGGTAAGCGAATAATCACAAATACTTTGCGCCTAGCGCAGACGTCATTTCCACTGCTCCTGCCCCCTGTCCCTTGCATTATCGGAGGCTTAAGGGAGAGAAGTTTATTACAGAATTAGATTTTGTCATACATTCATCATGACTTCATCAAAGCTGCAGTGAAGAGAAAGATTGATGACGAGCACAGACAATTTCAGGAAAAGTGGGAGATGCAGTATTTCTTTGTTGAGCACAGGGACATCTCCACATGTCTTATTTGCTCAGAGAAAGTTGCAGTGCACAAGGAATACAACTTGAAACGCCGTTATTCAACTAAACATGCTGAGGAATGTGCAAAATATCAAGGAAATGAGAGAGCCAAGTGAGTTGCCAGTCTTAAAGCATGTCTAATGAGGCAACAAAATTTCTATTTCTTCAAGAAAGCAACCAAGGAGAATGTTGCATCAGTTGAAGCTAGTTACATGGTTAGTGAGATGATTGCTAAGGTAGGGAAACCATTCACAGAAGGAGAGTTTGTTGAAAAATGCATGTTACAGGCTGCAAGTATTATCTGTACAGAAAAGAAAGGTCAGTTTAGCAAAATCAGCATTTCTGCCAACACTGTGGCAGAGCGCATTTCTGACATGTCAAGTGACATTTATCAACAACTGTGTTGTTCAGGGGAAATGTCCTGAAAAGATTTTTTGAGTTGAGAGAATAAGTGAAAGCCTGAAGGAGAAAGATGGGAATGCTGTTTCTGAGTTGAGTGATCACAAATGGCTCATGGACTTAGCTTTTCTTGTTGACATCACACATAAGCTGAATGTACTAAACAAGATGTTACAAGGCCCGGGGCAGCTTATCAGTGCTGCCTATGACAATGTGAGAACATTCTCCACAAAACTTATGGATGGAAATCCCAGCTCTATCAGACAAACCTTTGCCATTTCCCAGCATGCAAGGAACTTGTGGATGCAGGCATACCATTCAGTGGTGAGAAATATGTTGATGCTATTTCTAAGCTAGAGAAGGAATTTTTTTTTTTTTGTGGTTTTTGGGTCACACCCGGCAGTGCTCAGGGATTATTCCTGGCTCCAGGCTCAGAAATTGTTCCTGGCAGGCACGGGGGACCATATGGGACGCTGGGATTCGAACCGATGACCTCCTGCATGAAAGGCAAACGCCTTACCTCCATGCTATCTCTCCGGCCCCTAGAGAAGGAATTTGATCACAGATTTGCAGACTTCAAAAAGCACAGAGCCACTTTCCAAATTTTTGTGGACCCTTTTTCCTTTGATGTGCAAGATGCCCCTCCTGTGCTTCAAATGAAGCTCACTGACATGCAATGCAACTCTGATCTCAAAGCCAAGTTCAGGGAGATTAGTGGAAAAACAGACATGCATGAGCAATTTTTGAGAGAATTGCCCCCCAGCTTCCCTGAGCTTTCCCGAATGTTCAAGCATACCATGTGCCTTTTTGGGAGCACATATTTGTGTGAAAAGTTATTCTCCACATTGAACTTCAATAAGTTATAGTACAGGTCTAGACTTAATGATGATCATCTTCAAGCCATACTGAGGGTCTCAACTGCTTCCTCTCTAAAGCCAAATGTGGTTCAGATTTGTGAGAAGAAGCACTGTCAAGTCTCTGGCAGCAAGGAATAGGCAAAAGATGCCATGTTTAAAGAACTGTTCATGATCTTCACTTAATGTTCTATTCATGTTCAGAAGAAATAATTAAAACTGTTAATAATGACGTTTGAGGACTTTTGTGTGTGTGTGTGTGTGTGTGTGTGTGTGTGTGTGTGTGTGTGTGAAATCCCTTATGCGGCCCTGCCTCACCCTGACTTTGTCTCCTGTGGCCCCCAGGTAAATTGAGTTTGAGACCCCTGCTGTATAGGTTCCCAAGAAAAAATGCCTACCAAAAGTGAAAAGAGATTATACTCCATTTTGCGCCCCATGACATCCTGCTTATTGCGGCCTTTTAATAAATCATTTGAGGAGAGACTTGGGAAGCTGCTCAATTGCTAAAGTTCATGCTTTTTATGAGAGAGAGCCTCAATCTGATCTTTAGTACTACATGGTCCACAGCACTGTCAGGTGTGATTCCTCTAAAAATAAATAAATAAACACACACAAAAGGATTATGTTATAGTTCAACAGTAGAGCATTTGCTTTGCATGTATAATGCCCAGGTTCACTCCCCAGAACCACATGTACCCCAAGCATTGCCAAGTGTCCCTAATGAGGGTCCAGAAGTGATGTAGGGGACTCTTGCAATGCAGGACCTGAGCAATACCAAATCCTCATGCCTCACGTTGAACTTTTGGCCTTATTGGCTGAGTATATCAATGGAAATAACCCCTGAGCTACCCTGAACAACACTTAAGGGACCTCTTCAGATTTTTTTATTTCATGTTGTCTTTTGTACATGGAGAAAAATAATTCTCAGGAATGGCCTTATAAGACAGTCTTTAGGGCCCGGAGAGATAGCACAGCGGCTTTTGCCTTGCAAGCAGCCGATCCAGGACCAAAGGTGATTGGTTCGAATCCCGGTGTCCCATATGGTCCCCCGTGCCTGCCAGGAGCTATTTCTGAGCAGACAGCCAGGAGTAACCCCTGAGCACTGCCGGGTGTGGCCCAAAAACAAAAACAAAAAAACAAACAAACAAACAAACAAAAAAGCTGTTTAGCAGCAGTGTCTGGCAGTGTCTGGCAAATCCTGAGACTCGATAAACATTAGCAATGATAGGATGACTGACCACTATGAAGGCTTCTCGCCCTGTTCCACAACACATCTGTCTCGGCAGCTGCATGATAAGGCCCATACTTCACACTCTAGTTACAGTTTAATGAATTACTCTGGTGACTGTTTCTTCTCAAAAACAACTGTATGCTGTGACTTCTGATTAAGAGCCAGTATCATTGCTGAGCGCTGAAAAATATTCCAAGCCCTCAAACCTGCACACCCTATTTCTGCACGCATGTCACGGCTCCCCTGAAATTAGTCTTACTCCATCAAGGTACTGATTGATAGCCTAGTGATAAGCATGGCTATGCCTCAGGAATTCGTGGAAGTTCACAAAGTCATCGTGTTTCCAACAGACTTGCTGAACAAAAGGTCACAGGAAAGTGGCCCCAGTCCTCAGGAGCTTATAAAAGATTCATGGTGACAAAATGAACATGTAAGCCAGAAATCACAGAAGACAGTTTAACACAGTGGCTTTCTTTTTAGCTTGTTTTGTTTTGTTGTTTGGGGGCCACATCCAGCACTGCTTGGAGCTTCCTCCTGGCTCTGCACTCAGAAGTGACCACTAGCCCTTCTCAAAGAATCATATGTGCTACAGGAAAGTAAACCTGTGTTGGCCGCATGCAAAGCAAGAGCCTTGTCCCTGTAGTCTCTCTATGGCCCTATAGCAGTATCTTTTAGCCGCCATTCCTCAGCTTCAAAAGGTTGAAAATTACTGATTTGTATTGATGGAAGACTAAATACCAAAGCAGAAAACAGAGACTCCTAAGAATTTAGAAGCATAACAAAGGGAAGAAGGTCAGAGCTCACAGGGATGTCATAAGAGCAACTATGGACTTGAGTCTGCCACAATGTCATTACAAGTACCTCTATCTATCCACCAGATACTGAGTTTTAGGAGAGGTATTTGAATTATCTTCATGTTCTATCAACTAGCTTTCATGGAGAAGGCAAAAAAGATGAAAATTGAAAGAGAAATAGAAGAAAGAAACAAAGGGGCTGTAGAGAGAGCACAGTGGTAGGGCATTTACCTTGCATGTGGCCAACACAGGACAGATGGTGGTTCGATTCCCGATATCCCATTTGGTCCTTCGAGCCTGCCAGATGTGATCTCTGAGCGCAGAGCCAGGAGAAACCCCTGACACCACTGGGTGTGACCCAAAAACCAAAAATTTTGTTAAATAAATAAATAAATAAATAAATAAATGTTTGTGGGCACAGTGGTAGGGTGTTTGCCTTGCATGGCCAACAAAGGATAGACCTAGTTTGATTCCCGGCATCCTATATGGTCCCCTGAGCTTGCCAGAGCCAATTTCTGAGTCCAGAGCCAGGAGTAACCCCTGAATGCCAGTTTGGCCTCAAAACAGAACAAAAAGACAAAAAAAAAAAAATCAACTCTGGAGGAACTCAAATTCACTAGAGACAGTATCATTCCCCATGAGAGAAGGAAGGTTTGTTGAGTTGCATAATTGCTGATTTATACTTGTATGGGTGCCCTTTCTAACCTCTAGAGATCGTTAATAGGGTTTCTATATAAGAACATTTACAATTCCTACCCCAACATTGTCCACCCTGTATCCTTATCCTAACTTCAAGCATCTTTCTGGTTTCCACCTTTGTTCTTCTGCATCCTATCCTATGATATGCTCTTAGCCAAGTGGATCCAAGTGGTTTGAAGATGTAGCTAGTGGAGCATTCAGCTAGATGCATTTTCTAACAATTATCTATTCTGACACTTCCCAACTCAGATTCCAAAAGTTGGGAAAACTAAAAATATTCAATAAAACCCTCACTTAGATACAAAAACGAAAAACAAAAATTAATCATGGCCTCCATGCTCAATATTTATTGTTAGACCAGTTATCTTCAGAAAAACAACATTCTGTGGTCAAACGTGTCATATCTTACTCTGTAAGGGCTAGACTTAGGCCTTCATATATCGGGACAGGCATCTTAGTAAAAAGATTCTTCCAGGAGAGGGAGCAGAGATAAAACAGTTACAGGACCACCCCGGGGGTAACATTCCAACACAGGCGCCAGTTTTCTGGGTTTAAAGGTCCCATAAACTACTCATCCAGTCCTGCTCCTTTATCTAACTATCTAGTCCCTGAGATTATTTGTTTATTAGTAAGGTAGAGAGTTTTATTTTTTTCAACATTTTTATTGAGGTACCAGGATTTACAACACTGTCAATTATACTGTCCATGAATACATCATCCCAAAGCCACACTGTGGATCACCAGAATGCCTGCTTCCTACCACCAGTGTCCCAAGAACTCCTTCCAGCTCCCTGTCCAAGGTAAGCTCAGATCTAGAGACAAACTCTCCATTTAGGATGACTTTGACCATTACGGTTTCCTTACTGTGTTTCTTTTTTATCCCACATTTGAGAGATTTGTTTGTATGTGTGGAGGTGATGATAACTATGTACATATAGATGAACAAAGCTAAACAGTGAATGAAATAGTTTTATTTAGAGAAATTTTCTTAAAGAAAGATGAGGGGAGAGTAAGAATCCTCTGGCTGTGGGAATTTTCCCATTAACAATCACGCACATTGAGAGTCAGACAGTACAATAGGCTGAGTACTTGTCTTGTATGTGTCCTGCCCAGGTTTGATCCCTGGCATCTCAAATGGTCCTCCAATCCCACTAGACATGATCCCTGAGCACAGAGCCAGAAATAACTCTGAACACAGTTGGGTGTGGTCTAAATTAATTAATTAAAATTTAAAAAATAACATATACATACAGAAATATAGGACCAGATGTGGCTAGTAGGAGTGGACTTGTGTAACTTATAGGAAACTCTGGGTTCCACCGCCTAGCACTGCCAAAAAAATTTGGAGACCAGAAAGAGCTCAGAGATCGGCTCCTGCTCTGCAGGTGTACTACGAGGCCACAAGTTCAGTCTCCAGCACTATTCCACTCACCATCTGTGATCCCCAGAACCACAACAAAACGGTATCATCTCTGTGAGTATTATAACTATGAGCACCCCACCACCAAGTTGGTGACCTAGATAAACACCAAAACCAAAGACGTGATCCCCAGTCATCACAATAACAACAAAAGGAAGAGGTAAGTAAAATAAATATATAATTTATTTTTATATGCTTATTTATTTGGGTAGGATTTTGGCCACACCTGGTGTCAAGGTGGTCTCCTCATTCTGTGCTCAGAGATCATACACCTCTGCTCGGGAAGGCTCACATGTAGTGCCAAGCATCAAACTGAGATGGTGTGCATGCAAGGCAAGTGCCTATTTGATCCCTGTACTTTCTCTCTCTACTGATGTTTTCTCAGCTTTTAATCTATAAAAACATGTTTAGGAGCTATTCCTGACTTAGTGCTTGGGTGTCATACTTAGCAGTGCTCAGAGATCCCTTTGCCATGCCAGCCATCAAACTGGGATCAACTACATACAAGAAAAGTAATGGGAATCACCCTGATATTAAGTTAACATGTACCTAAAATATTATTGTCAACAATATGTAAGCCACTATGATCAAAATAAAAATTATAGTAATAATAAAAAAAAAGAAAAGTTCTTGTGCTAGCTCTTTGGACCCCTGTTTTTTTCTCTGTTTTTTTTTTTTTGGGGGGGGTGTCCACACCCTTCAGTGCTCAAGGGTTATTCCTGGCTCTGTGCTTAGAAATTAGTCCTGGCGGGCCCGGAGAGATAGCACAGCGGTGTTTGCCTTGCAAGCAGCAGATCCAAGACCAAAGGTGGTTGGTTTGAATCCCGGTGTCCCATATGGTCCCCCGTGCCTGCCAGGAACTATTTCTGAGCAGACAGCCAGGAGTAACCCCTGAGCAATGCCAGGTGTGGCCCAAAAACCAAAAAGAAAAAAAAAGAAAAAGAAATTAGTCCTGGCAGTGATTGGGATGGATATGGGTTGCCAGTGATCCAACCTAGATATGAAGCATACAAAGCAGCCACTCTGCCCACTGTACTATCACACCAGCCCCCATGTTTTAACTTTTAAACCAATGGTAACATACTATGCATGTTGCCCTTACACGGGGCATATCAAAGATCATCACAGATCTATCACCACTCTTTTAAAGGACTGTGTAGTAGTCAAATGTAGTTGTGAACTTTAAGAGGTTCCCTGGTTTATTTAAACATGCTCTCCAGGGATGCTTAACAATAAAGCGCTTGCCTTACAAGTATGAGGACCTGGGTTAGTTCTGGGTGTCACATACTCCTCACACAAAATATCTAAATATGCCTTGATCTTGCACAGATAGGTTTATAGCCATCTAGGTTATAAGCACTAGAAACAGCCTGGAGGGATAACTCAGTGAATGTCCCCAAAGAGGACAAAATAAAAGGAAAGGTCTGTTGTACTTATCACTCCCAATTTCCTGCTCCCTAAGTCACCTCTTTTTGCTTGACAGAGGTAACATTTACATCTTCCATCAGGAGTATTTCCTGAGTGCAAAGCCATTCCTGAGGGAGGGAGGGAAGGAAAGAGGGAGGGAGGGAAAGAGGGAGGGAGGGAAGAAGGAAAGAATGGAGGGAGAGAGGGAGGGAGAGAAGGACACTGCCATTTCACCACAGAATCTTCTCTCAAGATGGGCCACAGGGTCCATGCAGAGGGAGCAAACTCTGTAAAATAAAGAGAGATGAGGCTTATTCCATGCAGGAAAATCCACCTGCTTCAAAGCAGGACCCCCACAGTGAACACTCATTCTGCCATCCCAAGAAGTGAGCAGGAGGTGAACCCAGGCACACACAAGTACACATAAACACCAGTGATTGCCATTCAACCTGTCAGGCCACTGCTGTTCAAGGGTCTAATGCCCAGAAAGCACCCATAGTTACTGGAGGAGCTGGGACCTAAATTGTCTGCACCAACATGGAGGTCTGAATTCAACACTCTGAAAACCAGAGTTCCCCCAAGCTGCTGGATCTGGCTTGGGGCTGTATCTGAGGGGTAAGGGGAATGGGGGGTTCTGAGACTCAGAGGGTGAGTATGAAGGCCTGTAAACATATCATAATATTCTGAATTGGACTCTCTTGAACCATGGCTCAAAACATCCCAGAATTCAGGTTGGGAGGACCCAGTCGCTGATAAGTTCCAAAGTAATAATTGTCTATGGTGTTCAGGCAGGCATTATGAACTGTCCCTACCTCATATGAACTGAAGTCCACTTGGATCCTTTTTTTTTTTTCTTGCTAGGCAAAGAGAAATTTGCACCTCAAGGAAGTGGAATAAGGATCAGAAAATGGGGCCGGGCGGAGGTAAAGGTGCCTGCCTTGCCTGCGCTAGCCTAGGACACGGACCGCGGTTCGATCCCCCGGCGTCCCATATGGTCCCCCAAGAAGCCAGGAGCAACTTCTGAGCGCATAGCCAGGAGTAACCCCTGAGCGTCACAGGGTGTGGCCCAAAAACCAAAAAAAAAAAAAAAAAAAAAGGATCAGAAAATGCCCCCCAAGTTTTTCTCCACCTCTGTCCCCAGCACACTGAGTTAGCTTTAAATATTCCATCATTCAGGGCCAGAGTGATAGAGCAGCAAGTAAGGCATTTGCCTTGCACACAGCTGAACTGAGTTGGATCCCCAGCATTGCTTATGGTCTCCCAAGACCGTCAGTAGTAATTTCTGAACATTTCTGGGCGTGCCTCTCCACAAAGAACAAAACCACAAAGGGACATTGTCCTGTCCCCCTACCTTCACCTCTAGTCATCCCTACCATAGAATCCATCGTTCTTTTTTTGTCAGGGACTGGTTCAGGCTGGTGGTTCTAGGCAAGGGCTTGAAGACATAGATGCTGCTTAGGCCCAGCAGTGGTGGGACACCTGAACCACTTCTGCAGTGCTTTGAGCCTCCACAGCTGCTCCAGCTATGCTTGGGGGAGGGGGGAACAGACAATGTTGTGCCCGGTATTAAACCCTGTTGGACACATGCTAGGCAAGCACCCTAACCATTGTACTATCTCTTCCTGGTTCAGCATCTTTCAAGTACCCAGGAATAGGGACTAGCCTTCTCATTCATTTCCACCTCAGTGGGAATTCAATGGAGAGGTCCTCTGCTGGAACATGTAAATTTAAAGGACCACATCTAATTGTGAACAAAAGGCTTTTCACCCAGTTCAAACAATTTCACAGTAATTTAGATTAGGAAACAGGGAAAACCTCCTGGAGGCATGATTGTTGAGAATAAATGATCATTTTACACTTGCTTTATTTAGGTTTAGATGTGATTCTGTGACTGTGCTTTGTATTGGTTTCTAGCTGTAGAATCTCTGAGTTAAGAACTATATTTGGTTTTGCTTACCCAACTATTTGTTGAACAAATAAATGAACAAATAAATCAAAGAATGAAACACAATGAGGTTACTTGGGTCCTATAAAAGAAAACTATAGCTTGCCTAAGCTGGCCACCATTGTTTGAGAAGTACCTAGAGTCTCCTATTAAGGGGTCCTCTATCCCCCTCTCTTTATTCTGTCCATTGTGGGCAGTACTGACCCTACCTCTGACTATAAGGATAGCTAACAACTCAGGCCTGGCTAAGCAAAAAACACCTCTGGACTTAAGGACTTAAGTCCAGGACCAGCTCAGCTGAAAGAGGGAATCAGGCTCTGGAAATCTATTGCCAAGCTGAGCTCTACTCAGGAGACTCAGGCAGCAGGGACCAGGTCAGTGTGGGGGAGGTGGGTAACCTGAGCAGGGCTGGACCTTAGGAAGCCCATCTGCCAGGAGAGTGGATTAAAGGGAAGGAGGCCAGGGCCTAGATACAAGAGCCCAGCCAAGGGAACATGAAGGGCATCAGCAATGGCCCCGAAAAAGGGCATGACTATTGGCAGAGGCACTGAAGGAAAGATTCCACAGGCCTTGGGGAATAAGAGCTAGGCAGAATGAAAAGACCAGAGGGGAAACTGGGGAAGTAGTATCTAGAGTGGGAAGTGGTTTGAGAAGGGCAGATCTGGGATAAATCAAAAGAGAGCTTGAAGGGCCAGAGACATAGTACAGCAGATAGGGTACTTGTCTTGCACATGACTGACCCAGGTTCAATCCCCAGTACTCTACATGGTTCATAAGCACCTCCAGAGGTGACCTTTATGTACAGAGCCAGGAGTAGCATTGAGCACTGCTGGGATATGACTTAAACACCTCCTACCAAAATATAAACAATAATCGTGGCTCTGGTACTGGTAGCTTGTGTAATCCTTTTTCTATTTTTCTTGGGGAGAGAGGGCCACATTCAGAAGAGTTCAGAGCTCACTCTTACCTCTGTGCTCAGGGATCACTCCTGGCAGGGGTCAGCCACATGCTAAAGGCAAATGCCCTCTTTGCTATACTGTTGCTTTTGTCCTAGTTTGTGAAATCTTGGTTCCCAAAATAAGTAAATTATAAAAATAAATTCAATCATGTGACTATTATGTCTGTTTTGTTTTCTGAACACTTTTCTTAGGTTTGCCTAGTATTGCTCACCAAAGCACCTTTGTAGATCCTTTGATTATATTAGCACTGACAAGAGATAGTACAGTGGGAGAAGGCACAGCTGACCCAGATTTGATCCCTGGCATCCCACTTGGTCCCCAGAGTCCAGCCAGGAATGATCTTTGAGTGCAGGGTCAGGAGTAAGCCCTTAGCATCACCAAGCATGGCCAATAAATTAAAAACAATAAACTTTTTTTTTTGATGGGGAAATAAAAGGCTGGAGTGCATCCCCCTGATTTCAATTCCCAGCACTTCTTGGTCCCCTCTTTATCTTTGGGGTACCCTGGAAATCTAGAGAACAACTATTCCCTCTAAGCACCAGGTCAACTGTCACCAGGAAGAAATAGCAGGGCCCCTGAGCAGAGCACTACTTGAGAAGTTTAAAAAAAATAAAATAAAATAAACAGGGACCGGAGAGATAGCATAGAGGTAAGGCATTTGCCTTTCATGCAGAAGGTCGGTGATTCAAATCCCGGTATCCCATATGGTCCCCCGAGCCTGCCAGGAGCGATTTCTGAGCATAGAGTCAAGAGTAACCCCTGAACACCGCCGGGTGTTATCCAAAAACCAAAAACCAAAACAAACAAAAAAATTTTTTTGGTTGACCTCAACTAGATAAAAGTTGATTTCTTGGGGCAGAAGAGATAGCATGGAGGTAGGGCATTTGCCTTTCATGCAGGAGGATGGTGGTTCGTTCCGGCATCCCATATGGTCCCCTGGGCCTGCCAGGAGCGAGTTCTGAGCGTAGAGCCAGGAGTAACCCCTGAGCGTGGCCGGGTGTGACTCAAAAAAGTCACACACAAAAAAAAGTTGATTTCTTTCCAGTCACTAAGAAGTAGGCAGTCTAAGATTGCATTTGAGCCTTCACAATGCAATTTGTTTGAGATTCTTTCAGACCCATTCATGGTTGGGTGTGTCTGCACAGTTCTCCTGATTACAACCACATTCCAGACAACAAGAAAGAAAAAGAGGAACTTGGTCCCCTGCCATTTCTGTTTATTTTTGTAGTGGTGCTCAAGGACCACATGTAGAGTGGAGATCAAACCCAGGTTAGCTGTCTGCAAAGCAAGCACCTTACCTTCTGTACACTCTGACCAGCCCCACCAGCCCCACCTGCCACTTTTTTTTTGTTTGTTTTTGGGCCACACCCATTTGGCGCTCAGGGGTTACTCCTGGCTATGCACTCAGAAATCGCCCCTGGCTTGGGGGGTCCCATATGCAATGCCAGGAGATCGAACCGCGGTCTGTCCTAGGCTAGCGCTTGCAAGGCAGACACCTTACCTCTAGCGCCACATTCCCAGCCCCGCACCTGCCACTTTTTTTTTTTTGGTTTTTGGGCCACACCCCTTTGATGCTCAGGGGTTACTCCTGGCTATGTGCTCAGAAATCGCCCCTGGCTTGGGGGGACCATATGGGACGCCGGGGGATCGAACCGCGGTCCTTCCTTGGCTAGCGCTTGCGCCACCTACCCGGCCCCGCACCTGCCACTTTTTAAGAAAGTCCCAAACAGCACTTCCTAGTTTACCTGTCTTTGGCCAGAGCTAAATCACATGGCCCCATCTAGCTTCAAGAGAAGTTGGGAAATAGGATCTTGTGGCCTGGAGCCCCTCCACTGACTTCTGAAAGAGAACTGCAACAGGAAAGCAGGTAGCAGCCTCTGCACAGCTCTTGGCCTACAAAAGGCAGTTCACTCAGATGTGGACCGTGAATTGCTAATGCAAATAGACAACAAATATCAAATCCAACCTGGAGGAGCTGGAGAGAAGGTGTTTGCCTTGCAGTTTGACTCCCCGAGTACCAGTAAAACTGATTCTTGAGCACCACACATGGGGTGTGGCCCCAAAAACAAAGAAAATATACAATGATGCCACAGTGTGCTCCCTCCGAAGAGGGAAGCTGAGCAATGGGGACAGGATGTGGGGAGGACTTGCAGTTTTCTTATTTTAACCTATAGGATATTTGGGGGGTAGTCCTTAATTTATTTGTTTTGGGGCCACACCTGGCAATACTAAGGGGTTGCTCCTGACTCTGCAATCAGGAATCATTTCTTACAGTTTTCACGGAACCATATGGAATGCTAGAGATTGAACTCCAGGCAAGCGCTCTGCCAGCTGTTTGTGCTATCACTCCAGCCCCAACCTTTAAATTTTGAACTAGAAGACTATACCATTTAGTACACCATCAATACACAAACTAGACTTCATTTATATATACCATATGCATAAAACTAGAAAGAAAAAAATACTGAACTAAGGTACCCAACCATGTCAGTGCAAGCCTTGCCCACACTCTAGAAGCCTCTCCACATGGGAAAGTGCTACCTATTAGGCACATCCAGCTGATCACTGTGAGTTCAACATCTGCTAGTCCATCCTCCACTGGGCATCTAGGGGCTCTTGGAACAGTAGCCCTCTGAGAGCCCATGAAGAGTCATCCTGAAGTCCTTGTGGAATTGCATTCCTGATGTGGCCACTGTCAGCCTATCCTCCACATCTAACGAACAGTCATACTTCCCATCTTATTCCCTTATTCCTTTTCAAATGGTAGATCTGGCTGGGCCCAGCCCAACCCAACATCCAACAAAGAGGCACCCATACCTCCAATTGCATTTTTCTTTTAATAATTTATTATTAAAATGTTTATTTAGGGGGCAGAGAGATAACATGCATGCAGAAGGACGGTGGTTCGAATCCCAGCATCCCTTATGGTTCACCGTGCCTGCCAGGGGCAATTTCTGAGCGCAGAGCCAGGAGTAACCAGAGCACTGCCAGATGTAACCCAAAAAACAAAAACAAAAAAATGTTTGTTTAGTTATTGGTCACAGTCAGTGAGTCTCGGGGACTACTTCTGCTCTGCACTCGGGATCACTCCTAACAGGGCTTGGAGAACCATATAGGATGCCTGGGATCGAACATTGGTCAGTCACATGCAAGGCAAGAATCCTATTCATTGTACTATCTCTCCAGATCCTGGAGCTTCAGTTTTTCTGGGCTTTTACTCTTTCCCCCTTCTCTTTTTTTGGGGAAGTGATGGGACCACTCCCCCCAGCAGTACTCAGGAATGCTCAGAAGAGATCTCTGGAAGTGCTCAGGGAACCTGGCTTTGGGTCAGAGCCATAGCAGAGTGGGTAGGGCATTTGCTTTACTTGACGCCAACCCAGGTTGAATCTCCAGCATTCCATATGGTCCCACACACCTGTCAGGAATTATTTGTCAGCACAGAGCCAGGAGTAAGGCCTGAGTGCCACTGGATGTGGCCCCAAAACAAAACAAAACAAACAAACAAACAAAAAAAGGTTGGTGCCTACCAGTGCCTCACCTCTCTGATGCCTTTAGTTGTATTGTTCACAGATGTGTTCGCCAGCATGTCATGGTACTTACACCTGTCTTAATTTGGTGCTCATTCAATGTAGCACCTTTAATTTTGCTACTTGCATACCTTCCTGTGATTTGATCAAATAGCACTCAGGAGCACTGGAGATCGAACTTGTGGGCTTGTGCTGGCAAGTCAGGTGCTCTAAGTCACTGAGCCTTTGACTGGTCTTCAGATTTCTGCCTCTTTGTGGCTTCTCCCCATGTGCTTCAACATCTAAACTTCCCTTTTCACAAGTATCCCATCACTATGGCGAGGCTGTTCAGGTTTGATCATGTCAGGCCCCACTTACATCTGTAAGGACCCCATTTCCAAATAAGGCCCTATTTTCAGGTTCCTAGTGGATGTAAAGTGGGAGGTCGGGAGAAGAATGTTCAACTCAGTACACCACTCAAGTGTCCCTTCATGTGCATCCCACTAAAACACCTCAACAATCCTGGCACTTTCTACTTTTTTTTTTTTTGAAGTAAAAACTGGTTTTATTTTGAGGTACTAAGGAAGAGGAGGGAGAGAATAACAACCTAGCAGCAAAATAGGAAAGTCCACATCCCAAGAGGGAAGTACATCCAGCACTATGTGCATGGGTCCAGGAGCAAGCAGGGTGCCAGCATTTTCTACTTAATAAATGACAAAATAGAGTCAGAGAGATAGAACAGAAAGTGCCTTGCACTTCGCTGAACCAGTTCAATTTCCAGTCCTAAATAAAGTTTCTTCAAGCCCCACCAGGAGTAAGCTCTGAGCACAACCAAATGTAGTCCCAGAATCCCCCTAATATAAAAAAGTGTTTTTTTTGTTTTTGTTTTTGTTTTTTTTTTGTTTTTTTTTTTGCTTTTTGGGTCACATCCATCAGTGCTCAGCGGTTACTTCTGGCTCTGAACTCAGGAATTACTCCTGGCAGTGTTCAGTATGGGGTGTTGGAGTTGAACCTGAATTGGCAGTTCAAACACCCTATAAGCCATACTATCTCCCAGCTTCTAATATATATATATTTAAATTGGGCCAGAGAATTGCACAGCAGGTTAGGCGTTGCCTTATACGAGACAGACCCAAATTATGGTCCCCAAGCCTGCCAGGAGTAATTTCTGAGCACAGAGCCAGGTAACCCCTAAGCACCCCCAAGGTGTGGCTCAAAAACAAACAAATAAATAAAAACAAATGACAAGGGGGCTGGAGTGATAGTACAGTGGTAGGGCATTTGCCTTGCATGCTTCCTACCCTGGACAGACCTGAGTTTGATCGATCCCCTGGGCATCCCATATAGTCCCCAGAGACTGCCAGAAGTGATTTCTGAGCGCAGAGCCAGGTGTGGCCCAAAAACCAAACAAAAATAAATAAATAAATAAATAAATAAATAAATAATAAATGACAAGGGGACAGAGCGGTGGTGCTAGAGGTAAGGTGTCTGCCTTGCAAACGCTAGCCTAGGAAGGACCACGGTTCAATTCCCCCAGAATCCCATATGGTCCCCCCCCCAAGCCAGGAGCGATTTCTGAGTGCTTAGCCAGAAGTAACCCTTGAGCGTCAACGGGTGTGGCTCAAAAACAAAACAACAAAACAAAAAAATGACAAAATACTCTGCACATGGCAACAATGTGAGCCCAAAGCTATGAATCCATTCTGGTGCATTTAAACTATCCAGTTAGGGGCCCGGAGAGATAGCACAGCGGCATTTGCCTTGCAAGCAGCCGATCCAGGACCAAAGGTGGTTGGTTCGAATCCCGGTGTCCCACATGGTCCCCCGTGCCTGGCAGGAGCTATTTCTGAGCAGACAGCCAGGAGTAACCCCTGAGCACCCCCGAGTGTGGCCCAAAAAACCAAAACAAACAAACAAACAAACAAACAAAAACCTATCCAGTTAGAAGACTGACTTGTGACTTGTTCCCAGTGCACTGCCTAACCAGGTCCTTATCTTTGCCTCCCCTAAGTGGCTGAGGCCTCCAGACGTTTACAGCAACCAATTGTCTTGTTTCCGCTTCCTCAGCTGCTACTCCTCCTCGGAGAGGTGTTTCCCATACCATTAACACCTCTTAGCAACTCAGAGCAAATTCCCTTTTCACTCCCATTCTCCCTACAAACCCCCCCAGCCAGTGAGACAATTCAAAAGTCTCTTGTCGAGGACCCCCGGGTAGTTTGTGCAAAGAAATTTTCTGGGCAGGGTTGCTGCATCCTAGCCCACCCTCGGGACTGCCCCCACTACTAAAACAGGGTCAGGCTTCATGCCTGCTGTGCAGATTAAAATCCTTCAAGGACAGGAATTTAGCAACCGCCAAGAGAGTGCCCCCTTTCAACACAACAATTGTGAGTATGCATAATTCCCTTCTGTTGCAATCTGGAACCTGCTAGAGGGTGTTAGTTTCCCTACCTCCCTTTCTCCCTTCCTGGTGGTCAGCCCTGCCCACCTCACAGCCCGCAGGCCTTTCTGGGCAGTTTTGAAAGTTTTGAAAGTTTATCAGAAAGTTGATCACCTCTCTTCTGTGACCTCTTTCTCTTATGCAACATTTTATTCTAAAATGTTTGTTTCAACCAAATACAAAGAATGACAATACTTTCAAAAATTGAGATACGGGCAGAAGTGATAGTACAGTGGAACAGAAAGGGCTTACTTCACAGTACTATATATGGCTTGTGTGATTCCTGATTACAGAGCCAGGAGTAAACCCTGAGCACAGCCAGGTGTGTGGCCCAAAAATAAAACACGTAATTAAACTAGGCTTGGACTGGAGAGCGAGTACTGTGGTTAAGGCACTTGCCTAGCATGTGGCCAATCCTGATTTGATGCCCAGCACATGGTCCCCCGGAATCAACAGGTGCAGTCCCAAGGCTCCCAAGTACCATGTGTGTGGCACTGGAAGTCCCCCACCTCAGCACCACTGAGATGGTCTAGATAATCCCTGGGACTACGAGGGCCCCAGCAGTGCATCCTCGGGCACTCACAGTAAATAACTTCAGGTCAAGAATCACTAGATCGGCCCGGTCCCCCTACCCCCATTTAAGAAATTACACTCCACATAGCAAATAAAATGTACTTTCCTTTCTGTTCTTGTTGTTGGGGGGGGGGTCATACTAATCAGTACAGCGTGGGGGCTTCAGTGCTAGGGATCAAACTCAGTTTTCCCACATGTAAAGCCCTTTGAATCATTAACCTACAGTGAATTTTATTTTATTTTATTTTAGTGAAGCAAGATAGTTTATATTGAATGAAATTTACTTAGAAATATGCAAGGGGGAGCTGGAGAGATAGCATGGAGATAAGGTGTTTGCCTTTCATTCAGAAGGTCGGTGGTTCGAATCCCAGCATCCCATATGGTCCCCTGAGCCTGCCAGGAGTGAATTCTGAGCATAGAGCCAGGAGTAACCCCTGAGTGCTGCCAGGTGTGACCCCCCCCCAAAAAAAAAAAACCCAACACACACACACACACACACACACACACACACACACAAGAAATATGCAGCGGGGTGGAAGATGGAGAGCTAGTATAGTGACTAAGAAGTTTGCC
Organism: Suncus etruscus; assembly: GCF_024139225.1. Classification (NCBI taxonomy): domain Eukaryota; kingdom Metazoa; phylum Chordata; class Mammalia; order Eulipotyphla; family Soricidae; genus Suncus; species Suncus etruscus. The sequence continues at coordinate 41,110,083 of NC_064864.1, forward strand.
TTAAATGCAGCCAACCTGGGCTCCATCTCTGGCACCCTATTCGTCCCATGAGCCACAGCAGAAGTAATTCCTAGGTGCAGAGCCAGGAGTAACCTCTGAACATTTCCCGGTATGGCAAAGCAAAGCAAAGAGAGAGGAGGGAGGGAGAGGTAGAAAACACAAATGTGAAAGAGCAAGCAAGCAGAGACAGAGAGACAAGCAGGATAGGTGCTCCAGGGATTTGAGAAGCAAAGCTTACAGTGAAATTTAAAATATTTACTTTTGAGAATAATTCAGTTTGGTAGTTTTTAGTAATATTCACTATCTTGTGCAAACATCATTACTGTCTAATTCCAGAACATTTTCATCATCCCAAAAGAAATCCCTATTTATTAGCTTTTGTCCTAATTCTCTTCTTCCATTCCTTGGCAACCGCTAATCTACTTTTTGTCTCTATGGATTTAACTATTCTGGACATTTGCTATAAATAGAATCATATGATATGTGGTCTTTTATGTCTGGTTTCTATCACTTAGCATAAAGTCTTCAAGGTTCATGCATATTAAAGCACATAGTAATACTGCATTCCTTTTTATGATGAATAATATTTCACTGACTGAACAGATAATACCCTACCCATCCATTTGCTAATGAGTGTTTATAAACAACATCTTCAATTCTTAGGTATCCCTACGAAGGAAGTTTCAGGATAATATGCACTAATATTTTATTATAAATGCTTTATGTCCTTCTAACCCATCTTGCACTTGTGTGCACTTGAGAATAGATGGCAAACATCAGTACAACTCATCCCTAAATTCTATTATGAAAATCCAATATGTTTATTGATTTTTTCATATAAAATATGCATACAATCAATTATTATGGTACCATAATGAGTTTTAATATTCATATACCTGTGAACCCCACATCAAGATAAAAATATATAGAATACTGTCCCAACCCTAAAGTCAGGCTCCTTTTCCTCCCACCCACCCTCTCCAAAGTCATTTCTCCCCCTACTCATCCTCTCCAAAGAAAATTAGAAAACCTTCTGATTTTTTTTTCACAATAAAAAAATGTGCTGGGCCAGAAAGATAGTACGGTGGAAGGGCACTTGCCTTGCATGCAGCCAATCCAGGTTGGATTCTCGGCATCCTATATGAACCCCTGAGCCCATCGGGGTGATTTCTGAGTGGAGAGCTAGTAGTAGTAACCTTTGAGCCTAAAATCATGGTCTAAAAACAAAACAAAAATATGCCTATTCTGGAACTGCATATAAAATCAGATGAAGAAAACAAAGAAAATTAAAAAAGGGGCTACTTTAGTTGCCAGCACACAAATCAGACTCAATCCACAGTACCATATATGATCCCGAGCCCTTCTAGATGTGATCCATGAATGAAGAGCCAGAAGTAAGCCCTTACACTGCCAGGTGCGGTCCAAACATCCCACCAAAAAGAAAAAGAATCGTATGGCATGTGCTCTTTTCTATTTGACTTAGCATGCATTTTTGAGATTTAATTTTGAGATTTAAACATGACACTAGATGACATGCAGCTAGATTTCTTTTTGTTGTTGAACAGTGTTCTGACATCATCATTTAGTGAGTATGGTAGAGTTCACTAAATTGACACACACCCAGATTGTTTCTGGTTTATAGCTTTTATGAATAAACCATGAACATCTGCCTAGTTTCCTTGATGTAAACCTATGTTTTATACTTCTCAGGTATATGACAAGGATTGTAATTGCTTTACAAGAAAGGAGTCTGTTTAGTTTTGTTAGAAACTAGGTTTTCCCCAAAGTGGTTGTACCATTTCATGTCCACAAACTTAGAAGCTAACACATATAAGACAAAGAATGAAAATACGTATTATAAATGTTATTACTGGGGCTGGAGAGATAGCATGGATGTAGGGCATTTGCCTTGCATGCAGAAGGATATTGGTTCGAATCCCGGCATCCCATATGGTCCCGAGTCTGCCAGGAGCTATTTCTGAGCTCAGAGCCAGGAGTAACTCCTGAGCACTGCCAGGTGTGACCCAAAAACCAAAATAAACAAATAAAATAAATGTTATTACCTTTTTTGGGGGGTAAGGGGGTTGGGCCACACCCAGAAATTGCTCCTGGCTTGGAGGACCATGTGGGATGCCGGGGATCAAACCAAGGTCTGTCCTGGGTCAGCCTCGTGCAAGGCAAACACCCTACCACTGTGCCACCGCTCCAGCTCCACTACTCACTTTTTTTTTTTTTTTTTGTGGTTTTTGGGTCACACCCGGCAGTGCTCAGGGGTTATTCCTGGCTCCATGCTCAGAAATTGCTCCTGGCAGGCACGGGGGACCATATGGGACGCCGGGATTTGAACTGATGACCTTCTGCATGAAAGGCAAATGCCTTACCTCCATGCTATCTCTCCGGCCCCTCCACTACTCATTTTTATCTTTCCCTTTCTCATCCCTTTGTTTTCGGAGCTCTCTCACTTTGTTGTGGTGCTGGAATTTGTAGCCTGGATGCTTGCTCTCACAACCTTTGGTTTGAGGTGCACCTACACATTCTGGGTGGGGGCCTCAGCAGGAGAAATGTGGCTTATACTCCTTGACTGCTTACTATATGTAGAAGAAAATTCTACTCAGGACCTGGGGACCCAAATAAAGAGAAGTGAGTGGCACCAGGTATTTAACTTAAAGCCTCATTCTTACAAGGCAGGTACAGGGCCAGAACTATAGTACAAAATATAAGGTGCTTGTCTTATACATGTTCAACTCAGGTTTGATCCCTAGCACCCCAGATGGTCCCCTGACCACACTCTTTCTGAGTGTAGAGAACTACTGGTGTAGCCAAAAACAAACAAAAAGGAAACAAGACAGGTGCTTGCTTGGTCACTGAACTATCTGAGTTGGTCCTGACCCAGATTTGATCCCCAGCACCCATATCGTTTCCCTGAGGCCCCTAGGAGTAATCCTTGAGTACAGAACCACAAATAAGCCCTAATCACCAATAGGTGTGGCCCAAAACGCAAACAAAAATTGTGCTTTGGGACAACACCTCTACTAATACTGTAACACCTGAGTAGTTAAGAAGTATCTTGTGGGCCCGGAGAGATAGCACAGCGGCGTTTGCCTTGCAAGCAGCCGATCCAGGACCAAAGGTGGTTGGTTCGAATCCCGGTGTCCCATATGGTCCCCGGTGCCTGCCAGAAATTATTTCTGAGCAGACAGCCAGGAGTAACCCCTGAGCACTGCCTGGTATGACCCAAAAAAAAAAAAAAAAAAAAAAAGAAGTATCATGTGCAAACCTGACATGGAATGTTGTAGAATTTTGTAAGTTTTCACAATAAATTAATAAATGGTTTTCTGGGGGCCGGAGAGATAGCATGGAGGTAAGGTGTTTGCCTTTCATGTAGGAGGTCATCGGTTCAAATCCCGGTGTCCTATATGGTCCCCCGTGCCTGCCAGGAGCAATTTCTGAGCCTGGAGCCAGGAATAACCCCTGAGCACTGCCGGGTGTGACCCAAAAACCACAAAAAAAAAAAAAAAAAAAACTGGTTTTCTGGGAGGCTGGGCCACATCTAGATGTGCTCAGGGGTTACAACTGGTTCTACACTTAGGAATCACTTCTGGTGGGTTCAGAGGACCATATGGGATCTAATGTACATAATACTGGGCCTGTTGAGACAGCACAGTCTGTTAAGAGCTTGCCATAGGGTTCCCCAAGCACTGCCAGGAGTGATTTCTAAGTGAAGAGCTGGAAGTAACCCCTGAGCTTGTTTTAGAATAAATAAATAAGATACAAGGTGTATCATATTTCATATTTGAAAGTGAATAAAAATAATCGTTTTATTTTGTGGCCATACTCAGCATTTCTCAGGGATCACTCCAGCCCCAAATAAGAGTAGTTCTTGGGATGGAGAGATAGTACAGTGGATAGAGCAAATGCCCTGCACATGGCCAATCCAGATTCCTTCCCTGGCATCCCATATGGTCTCCCGAACATCACCTCCAGGAGTAATTTCTAAATGCCTAGTCAGGAGTAACCCTGAGCATGGCTAGATGTGCCCTAACCCCCCAAAAAGATACTTTTATTGGGGACACACCCAGCCTGCTCAGAATTTACACCTCACTCTGTGTTCAGGGATCACTTCTGACAGTGCTCAGGGGACCATATAAGATGCCAGGGATTTAACCTGGATTGACTGCACACAAGGCAAGTGCCTTACCCACTGTATCATCTCTCCAGCCCCAAATAAGAGCAATTCTTAAGTGTTTGTTAAGGAGTCATAGGGGGTGGGTAAGCCCTAAACTCTGCAGGGTGTGGCAAAAAAAAAAAAAACTCATCACAAGAAAAAATATTTTCGTGAGCATGCATAAAGGCAAATATTTACTAGATTATGTAATCATTCCATAATATACACTACGGATATACAGTGTTGTACATCTTTTTTGTTTGTTTGTTTGTTTTTGTTTTTGGGTCACACCTGGCAGCGCTCAGGGGTCACTCCTGGCTCTATGCTCAGAAACCACTCCTGACAGGCTCAGGGGACCAAATGGGATGCCAGGATTCGAACCACCGTCTTTCTCAATGCAACGCCTTACCTCCATGCTATCTCTCCGGCCCCACACTGTTGTACACCTTATTACACCTCAAGAAATAATCTGAAAATTTTTTTCATGTAATACTTGAAGAGTTAAACTGACCCACTTATCTGTTAAACTAAATAGTTCAGGGGCTGGGAAGATAGAACAACAATGAGGGCGCTTGCCTCACTCACAGCCGACATGGTCCTTCCAGCACCGCCAGGAGTGATTCCTGAGTGCAGAGCCAAATGTAAGCTCTGGGCCTTGCCTGTTGTGGCCCAATACTCCCAAAGCCCCTCAAAAAAAGTAAATAAAGGGAAAGATAGCATGGAGGTAGGAAGTTTGCCTTGCATGCAGAAAGATGTTGGTTAGAATCCTAGCATCCTGGGGCCGGGTAGGTGGCGCTGGAGGTAAGGTGTCTGCCTTGCAAGCGCTAGCCAAGGAAGGACCGCGGTTCGATCCCCCGGTGTCCCATATGGTCCCCCCAAGCCAGGGGCGATTTCTGAGCACATAGCCAGGAGTAACCCCTGAGCGTCAAACGGGTGTGGCCCAAAAACCAAAAAAAAAAAAAAAAAAAAAGAATCCTAGCATCCTATATGGTCCCCTGTGCCTGCCAGGAGCGATTTCTGAGCATAGAGCCAGGAGTAACCCCTGAGCGCTGCCGGGTGTGACCCAAAAACAAAACAAACAAAAAAGTAAATAAATAACAAAACACCTACAGTTTGGCCCAGTCATCTTTAAAGAACGTACTTCCTAAAGCCCCACCAGGACTAGTGTAGTCCTCCTTGGCCTCTGCAGTAATTTAATTCCCAGTGTAGCACACACACACACACACACCCTGATGACTTGAGCATGAAGTCACACACACACACACACACACACACACACACACACACACACACACACACACACACACACACACACACACACACACACACACACACACCCTCTGATGACTTGAGCCTGAAGTCTCTCTCTTGTCATTTCCAACTTGGCCAGTCTCCCCGCCTCCTACAGCCCGCTCTGCCTCCTACCCTCCATCCATCTCCACGTCCCTCGCTTGACTCCTACTACTTCGTCTCCTCGCCTCCTTCTTCGCCTGAGCATCACTTCCCCAACGTCAGCACCCTGGACCTCACCAGCGCAAAAGCTAAAACTGGAAGAGCTGACGCGCCTGGAAGCAGGGGCGTGTGGGGGGCGTGTGGGCGTCAGTGTAAGTGTGGGTGCTAGTGTGTGGAATGAACCAACGAGGGCCACGAGGGTGTCGGGCTTCCGAAATACCCCCTCACTCCCTCCTGATCGGCGGGTGTTGGAGCCCCGGCGCGCCCCCCGACCCGCAGCTCCCTTCCCCGCGGTGGAAGCCCGAGAGAGCGAGTCTCCACCCAGCGCCCTGGACCGGCCGGCATGTGCCCACCGCTGGCCCCGCGCTCCCCCGGCCCGGCGCGGTGGTGGAGCCCGCGGCGACGTCACCCATTGTTTACAAATCAACCCGAGCCGGTAGGATTCGAGCTCCCGCGGCTGGAGGCGCGCGGCGTGTGTGTCTGGCGGGCTCCGGTGTCTGCGTCGGCCCCGGCCCCGGCTTCGGCCTCGGGCCCCGGCCGGGCTCCGGCCTGCGCGCCACGCCCGGCTCCGCCGCCGTCGCCCGGTCGCTCGCGCTGCGGGTTCCCGGGCTGGGGACCATGCCGTGCCGGAGGGAGGAAGAGCAGGACGCCGGCGACGAGGCGGAGGAAGAGGAGGAGGACGGCGACGGCGACAGCTTCCTCCTGCTGCAGCAGTCGGTGACGCTGGGCGGCTCGGGCGACGTGGACCGGCTGGTGGCCCGCATCGGAGAGACGCTGCAGCTGGACGCGGCGGCGCACGACCGCCCCGAGCCGCCCCGCGCGCCCCCGGCGGACAAGGCCCGGCCCCCGGCGCTGCCCTGGCCGCCGCCGCCGCCCGCACTCGCGCCCGCGCCCGCCCAGCCCCGGGACCCGGCTGCCTTCGGGGCCTGGCGCTGCGCCCTCGGGGAGCGCGGCCGCGTGCGTGGCCGGGCTGCGCCCTACTTCGTGGCCGAGCAGCTCCCCGCCTCCGGCCCCGGCGCGCTGTCCACGCTGCCCTCCCCGCCCCGCTTCGAGGAAGGGCCTCCGGGAGCCGACCCGCGCGCTGTCCCGCAGCCGCTCTCCGGCCCGTGCCGGCGCGGATGGTTGCGGGGAGCCGCCGCCTCCCGCCGCCTGCAGCTCCGACGCGGGGCGCCGTCCGAAGCCCGGAGCGCCGAGGACGACCCGCACCGGCTCCTGCAGCAGCTCGTGCTCTCGGGCAACCTCATCAAGGAGGCCGTGCGGAGGCTGCACTCGCGGCGGCTGCGCTTCCACGCCAAACTCCCGCCGCGCCCGCACCTGGGGCCGGCGCTCGAGCCCCGCGCGGAGCCCTGCAGCCCGTACGGCCACCCCGACGCGCCCGGGAGGAGGGTGCAGTTCAAAACCGGCGATGGCGTGCTGGTGCCCGGCAGCTGACACCCCCCGCGAGCGACCACAGCGCCCCGTTTCTTACCCGAGGACGAGGGGCTTCACGGAGGGCTGCCGGCGGTGGTCCTCGAACCCACGAACGCAACGCCTTTTGGAAGCGGGGCTGGGGTTGGCTATGAACTGATCAGCAGGTCAGCACCGAGAATCTTTCCAATTGCACCCCATGTGCTTGAAAAAATAAAAAAGGGAACTCGGGTTCGCCCTAGGAAAGACGCGCGCCCCAAGACTGGGCACGCCACTCCACTCCGGGCCTTGCAGCCGGCGGCCGTACGGGGGACCAGCTCACGCTTCTCGGGATCGCAGATCTCCCAGAAGGACCAGGACGATCACAAGCACTTTGTGTCGCATTTCCTTCCTTCCTTCCCAGGGCTGATTCTTTTTTTTTTTTTTTTTTTTTTTTTTTCTCCTCCCCAATCCACTTTGCGGGAGGGAAACTTGAGTTTGACAGACGGTCATTTTCAGGGAGTTCCGCAACCTGTCAGGCTTGACATTTTACGATACTTTAAAGAAAAAAAGAAAAATCTCGTGTCTGCTGGGGTGTTCTTAATATAAAACATGTGTGCCATGAAAGGACCTTTTTTTTTGGGGGGGGGGGAATTGAATAGGAACAACCTTTCTTGCATCCGATCACGGTTCCCACCTCTTCATCCCCCAAGCCGCTGGAGCCGGGAGGCCGTGTTCGTGGGGTTCAGGACGGGAGGTGGGGACCCGCGAGGTCGGCAAAGGTAGGGTGCGGCGCCCCCGGCGCACGCTCTTGTCCTCGCAGCGGTGTTTCCTTTTGAAACCGGCCTTCCTCCGCTCGGGCTCAAGGTCGTTATTTCGGAGGCGCACTTGCGGTGACGGGGCTCCTGGAGGGCGGAAGAGTCGGGGTTCAGTCTACACTCGGGAAGGAGTGGTGTTTTGGGGTTTTTTTTTTGCAAATGCGGGAGTCTCCCGAGGACGCCTACTGTCACCCCCCCCCCCTCCCCAGCGTGCCAGGGACTGGCTGGGCCATCGGTGGCCACATTCCCGGCTTTGTGGACACGAGCCTCGGCTTGCCTTCCAGTTTCTCCCTAACCCTCCTGACTCTCTGGTCCTGCCCCCACCCCCACCCTAGTTGGGGGAGCAGCCACGTGACGGGCCCTCCAGGGACACAGCCACGCACAGTAGCTTATAATGGGCTCTCCGGGGCTATTTGCAATAACAGCTGCAATTCCCTGGATGCACCGAGTTGATTTCCTCCCGCTCCCCCTTCCCCCAGCTGCCGTCCCCCACCCCGCCCGCTCGCCTTTGTAAGTTGAAGGGGAGCGAGAAGAAAATGGGGACCCTCCAAATGGAGAAGCCGCAGGCTTATTGTAAGCCGCCGCGAAGTGCTCGTAACAGCGCCGGTTCGCTCACGCTGGAGGGATCTGAAGCCCGGGCGTCTGGTTGGCGGTTTTTGTTTTGTAAGATTCAATGGCTTGTTCATTCTCCAGATGTGGCTATTGACCTATCTACACTTCGCACCGGAGTGTCTGGAATTGTGGCTGTCCTGATTATAGGATTTTAACTTAACTGGAATATGTTTTTAATAAATGTGTTGGGTTTGGGGTTTGGTTTTATTTCATACTTGCCTGCGGTGGGAAAGATGTACAGAACACATTTCTCTGATCTCCATAAACATGAAAACACTTGAAATCCTGTCAGCCTGGCTTGCAGATGGTAATTAGAGTGCCTTTGTGTCTGCCCGGCTCACTAGTCAGACAGGGTCTGCTCGCCTGGGTGTGTATTGGTGCTGGCATGAAATTAAATGAAAGTGAGGTCAGATTTGGGCTCCATCCCATTCACCAAAACCTTAGAACCTTTTGGTACTAGTTGGTGGCAGAGAAGTTTTATGAAATGGCTGTGAATGTATTAACAGCAATATAAAAGTTCAGTCGGTCTCGGGACTGGAGGCTTATGACCTTTTCTTTTTGCCCTAGTCATCATTCCTGGATGACTGGGCCGAGGATGTAGCCCAGGTGGAATCTACATGGCACAGGGTCCCTATGTGGGGCTATTTCTGATACATCCTGCCCCCCACATAAACCCATACACACACACGCTATATGCATACATGTAAAGCTAGCTTCCCTTGCAACTCTACTGAAGACATCTTTCTCCCAAAGACACCCAACCTGCCCGTTTTTGTCCCACCATTCTGAGTAGCTTCAGTCCCCTCCAACATAGAGCCGGGCAAGGTGACAGGATATCTAGGGTTCAATCCACTTATTAAATGAGATCTTTGGACAAGCTGTCTAAGCCTCCATGGGCTTTTGTCTCCTTTCAAAGAAGTGAGAAGAGCAAAAGAGGGTCCCAGTGACTTGTTTTACTGGAAGTGAACAGCTGAGTCCTTAGCCCTTCTCTGGACCTTAACTATGGATCTAAGAAATGGTCCTCTGTTACTCCTGAAACAAGGCCATGCCATGATTCCAGAAAGTACTTTCTGGCCTGTGTGTTCTCTCATCTACCACTTTTTCTTTTTTTCTTCTTGCAATGCTGGAATCAGACCCAGGGTTTCACACCTGTGTGGCAAGTACTCTCTACCATTGAGTCACATTCCAGCTTAGACTGATTTCCCAATCCCCTTATTGACTCAATGCCTGTTGTCTGTACCTCCCCATTTTCTCTGTCAAGAACACATATAAACCCTGATCAGAACACACCAAGCCTGCCGATGTCAAACCCTGCCAGACGGAGTTGTGGGGAGCCCATTCTGGTACTACCCTACAAGGAAATGATTAGGAAGGTGCCAATACAAAATGAGAAGGGGTTCTCCAACTATGCAATGAGTTACCTATACCTCGAATAGAACTGATTCTCCTTGGTACTGAATGGAGTTGCCTCAAGAATACTTGGAGTGGGATATCCTGGAGTTTGAAGGGTTAGAGGCAAACTGGGGGCCCAGTTAGCCATAATTCAATGGCAGTGCACCAACCACATTGGTTACTTGTAGTAAAAATGTTTAGCCCAAGCATATAGCCAGGATTAGCCCTGAGCAGTGCCAGGTGCGGTCCCCAAACAAAAATGTTTAGCTTCTCTAGACTCAATAACAGATTTCACACAGTAAGCTGCCTCCCTAAAAAAATTGGTAGTACAAGTGATAGTACGCTGGTAAGGTGTTTACCTTGCACATAGCTGTCCCAGGTTCAATCCCCAGCATCCTATACGGTTTCCCAAGCCAGCTAGAAGTAATTCCTGAGTACAGAGCCAGAAGTAATCCCTGAGCACTGCTCAGTGTAGCCCTTCGAAAACCAAGAAGGTAATTGAAGGATACAGGGAAATGGCTCAAAGAGGCTTTTGGGCCACTGGGCAATATTCAGGGCTACTCCTGGCTCTGCACTCAGAAGTTACCCTGGCAGTGCTCAAGAGGTCATATGGGATGCTGGGATCAAACCAGGGCCAACAACATGCAAGGCAAATGTTCCACTTGCTATACTATCTCTTCAGCCCCAAGAGTTTGATACTTTGAACTACATGGTCCCTCAAGCATTGCTGTGTATAGTCCTTGACACCCCAAAAAAAGTGTAATTGGAGAAAACTAATGCCTACAGCCACCAACAACACAGTAACACTGTGACCACCTTTTTTAAAACCCTGCAAAGTCTTATTAGTCACCTGCTTCTCCAGTTTATTTTTTTTTTTTTTTTTTTTTTGGTTTTTGGGCCACACCCGGTGACGCTCAGGGGTTACTCCTGGCTATGCGCTCAGAAGTCGCTCCTGGCTTGGGGGACCATATGGGACGCCGGGGGATCGAACCGCGGTCCGTCCTAGGCTAGCGCAGGTAAGGCAGGCACCTTACCTTTAGCGCCACCGCCCGGCCCCTCCAGTTTATTTTTTAACAAATCAAGATTCATGTGTTTTTTGGTTGTTGGTTTTTTTTTTATTTTGGGGGGGGGGACCTGTTGGTTTCTGGACCACATCTGGTGGTCCTCAGGGGTTACTTCTGGCTCTGTGCTAAGAAATCATTCCTGGCAGGCTCCAGGGATCATATGGGATGCCAGAAACCAAACCTAGGTCTGTCTCAGGTCAATAGCATACAAGGCAAATGCACCGGCCCCTCATGTGCATTTTTGTTTTTGTTTGTTTTTAGGTCACATCCATCAGTGCTCAGAACTTACCCCTATATCTACACTTAGGGATCACTTCACAGTGTTCAGGGGACCATATGGAATGCTGGGGATCAATCCCTGTCACTAAATGCAAGGCAAATGCCACACTATCATTCTGGCCCCAATTTATGTATATTACTTAAGTGTACATTATGTATATTTTAAAATGTGGGGCCAGAATAATAATTTAGCGAGGACAGGGAAGGAGCTTGCTGTGAACACAGCCAAACTAAGGTCGATTTCCAGCATCCCATATGGTCCCTAGAACACTGCCTGGTGTGGCCCAAAAACCAATAACAAAATAAAACAATGTATTTAACCATTTATAGGTGGAAAAATAGTCAAGGAAGGCAAAAGGCTGAGTGCCAACCAGCATCATGTCTAAAATCCTAAGAGCAGAGTCTAGAACATTCATCTGGCTGCTCTGTCTTCATTTCTTTTCATAGCCTGACAAGCATCAAGCAGAACTAAATCTATGTGCATATATAGATTGTGCGGGCACAGTGGAGATGGTACCAGGACATGAAGTACCAGGGATCAGAAATAATGCTCAATGTGACAAAGAGATACTACAACATATGCTGATGCTGCCTGCCTGGACCTTTGGTTGGGACTATGCACTTGTCCAGATAAAACGGCCAACCTGGGTTTGACCCTGGCATCCCATATGGTCCTCGAACACTTACCACCAAGAGTGATTACTGACCACCACCAGGTATAGCTCAAAAGAAACCAACCTGAGGCTCAGAGTTAGAGTGGTAGTACAGTAGGTAGGATGCTTGCCTTGACATTGACAATCTGATTTCACCTCCAATACCCCATATGGTAACACCACCAGGAGTAATCCCCGAGAACCACCAAGTGTGGTTTCCAAAACAGAAAACTAATTTTTTTTTGTTTTTTTGGGCCACACCCTCTGACGCTCAGGGGTTACTCCTGGCTATGCGCTCAGAAGTTGGGGGACCATATGGGACGCCGGGGGATCGAACCGCGGTCCGTCCTAGGCTAGCGCAGGCAAGGCAGGCACCTTACCTCCAGCGCCACTGCCCGGCCCCCACAGAAAACTAATTTAAAAAAGAGGCCAGAGCCTCTTTTACAGTGGGTAAAGTGCTTGCCTTGTATGCAGCTAACCTGGGTTCAATCCACAATATCTCATATGGTCTCCTGAGTCTGTTAGGATGATTCCTGAATGCAGAGCCAAGAGTACGCCCTGATCATTGCCGGGTGTAGCTCCAAAAGAACAACAAAAACTAGGCTCACCCACTCAAGCCCCCGTGCTGTCTCCCCAGCCCCATTTAACTCACTGTATCTTCCACACAGAAGGGACAAGGACAGGATAACACCCTGTCCTTTTGTGTGTGTGTGTGTGTTTTGGTTTTGGGGACACACCTGTCAACACTCAGGCATTACTCCTGACTTTGTGCTCAGAAATCACTCCTGGCGAGCTTAGGGGACCATATAGGATCCCAGGGATTGAACCCAGGTTGGCTGCATGCAAGGCAAGCGCCCTACTGTTATGTATTATTGCTCCAGCCCACAACTCTGTTGTTCAAAATCAGGTTTTTTCCCCCCTTCTATTTTTTCCCTTTTATTTTGTTTTCTAAGCTGGGGATTAAAGCCAGGACTTTATATATGAACAGCAAGTGTCTTATGGCTGAACATATCACCAGCCCTCTATAACCATATTTGTGGGGGTATGAGGGGGGCATGTTCAAGGCCTATTCCTGGTGGTATTTGGGGACCATATATGGTGCTTGGGGTCAAACCTGGGTCAGCTGCATGAAATGCATTTGCCTTACCCTTGTACAATCTCTGATTCCCTATAACCATATTTTTTAATAACACTCCACATCCCACAAAAACATCTAGTCACAGAAAATTGTGAGGATGACCAAAATTATAAAACCAATGGGGAAAAAAACGCAAAATAAACTAAAAAGCAGAAATGAAAATTTTCAGGGGATTTGAAAAAAAAAAAAGGCCACATTTCAGAACTCCAGGGTGTACAGTACCTGGTTTCATTTTAACTTAGACATAAATGTAACAATATTTGAATTTAATTTTTAGCCCCCTCTCCTTTTCCTTTCTTTTGCAGTTCAGAAGCAGAAACATGGAGCGAAGAGCAGACACACTTTCCAATAGAGCAAAGTCTGTGTCCAACCCTGTGATGCCTTCCTTCCAATCACGGAAGAGTTTCCCTGGCAACCAAATTACTAACTCATTCAATTAGCTCCCCCTCTCCTACCAATGCTCTGCAATCACAGAATGTCAGCTCTGGGAGAACTCAGTCTTCAGAGACCTAATGCCGCCACCTCATTTAGAGATGCAGCCTAAAGAGGTCTCCATTTGGAGGTGCACTTCATTCAAAGTATCCTGAAAGCTGGCTGCTGAGGCAAAGGGACAAAAGCACTCCCATCAATGCTTCCTCCTGGTTTTCCATTTATAGTTGGAGAGAAATAAAGTGACCTACCCAGAGCAGCTTGAGAGAGGAGAAAATGGACTCAGCCATGCTCCATTGCTAGAGGTGGGATTTAGGACCCCAATCATTTCAGTGAACCATCTGCCAAATAATAGAGCCTAATCTTGAAAAACAAAATGATTATAAAGTCAGACATGCTAATACTACACACCCCAATGATAAAAGTCAGACAATATTCCTGGAAACGACTTTGTCTTGTATAAGAAATCTTGCTTTATAAGTTCTCCAGTCGGTGTCTGTTGTTTTGTTATGGCTTGATTTAGGGCCATGGGGTCACCCAGAGGTGCAAAAGGACTTACTCCAGGTTCTGTGCTCAAGGATCACTCCTAATGGGCTCAGGGGACTGTACAGAATTCCAGGGATTAAACCTTTCCTTTCTGTATGAAAGGTACTGTGAACTAAAGGGGCTGGGGATACAGCACAGGGGGCTGGAATGGGTGAGCCTAGGGGGTTATTCTGGCACATGTAAGGCAAGTGTCCTAGTGGCTATATCATTAACCTAGCGCTGTAAGTTTCTTTTCTTTCTTCTTTTTTCTTTATTCTCTCTCTCTCTCTCTCTCTCTCTCTCTCTCTCTCTCTCTCTCTCTCTCTCTCTCTCTCTCTCTCTCTCTCTCTCTCTCTCTCTCTCTCTCCTTTTGTTTTTGGGCCACACCTGGCGGTGCTCGGGTTACTCCTAGCTGTCTGCTCAGAAAGAGCTCCTGGCAGGCACGGGGGACCATATGGGACACCGGGATTCGAACCAACCACCTTTGGTCCTGGATCGGCTGCTTGCAAGGCAAATGCCGCTGTGCTATCTCTCCGGGCCCTCTTTCTTTCTATCTTTCTTTTTCTTTCTCTCTTCTTTCTTTCTTCTCTCTCTCCCTCCCCCCCCTCTCTCTCATTTTGGTTTTTGGGTCACACCTGGCAGTGCTCAGGGATCACTCCTGGTTCCACGCTCAGAAATAGTTCCTGGCATGTTCGGGGGACAATATGGGATGCTGGGATTCGAACCACCGTCCTTCTACATGAGAGGCAAATGCCTTACCTCCATGCTATCTCTCTGGCCCCTTCCTTCCTTCCTTCCTTCCTTCCTTCCTTCCTTCCTTCCTTCCTTCCTTCCTTCCTTTCCTTCCTTCTTTCTTTCTCTTTTATTTTTTGGGGGGTCACACCCGGTGACACTCAGAGGTTATGCACTCAGAAATCTCTCCTGGCTTGGGGGACCATATGGAATGCCGGGGATCAAACTGCTGCGCCACCACTCCACCCCCATCAGTCGGTTTCTTAAAATGCTTCAGATTTTAGTGGCAGAGCCCTTGCCTCATTCTTTGGTTCTGAGTTTGAACCCCAGTGAAGGGTTGGAGGGTGGGGATGGCCATAAACCTACTTCCTCTAAGATAAAACCAGCCAGTTTCTTAAGCCTTAGTCTCTGGCCTTTACATAGGTAAGTGCAGAGGAGAGGACTAATGTCTGGAAGGGGCTTAACAGAATAGATGAGAGTCTCCCATTCTCGTTCAGAACCAGCACTGCTCAAGTAGGGAATATATCTGGAATATTATAAAGGGGAAGGCTTTATATACAGAATATATACAGAAGGCTTTATATACAGAAAAGGCTAAGGACAATTTCCCCCTTTTTGGGGAAATGGTGGAGGCAGTAACAAGAGTAGGAAGAACCCAGGGCTTCACAAATGTAAGGCTAAACTACATCCATTTCTCTCAGAAACCTCATTCACAGAGCGATAGAATGGAGGTTTGGGCATTTGCCTTGCACGTGGCTGACCTGACTTTGATCCCTGGCATCCCATATGGTCCTCTGAGCCTGCCAGGAGCGTTTCTGAGCACAGAGCCAGGTGTAATCCCAAGTGCCATTGGGTGTGGCCCAAACCCCACCACAAAAAAAAGGGGGGGGGGGCCAGAGAGATAGCACAGCGGCGTTTGCCTTACAAGCAGCCGATCCAGGACTAAAGGTGGTTGGTTCGAATCCCGGTGTCCCATATGGTCCTCTGTGCCTGCCAGGAGCTATTTCTGAGCAGACAGTCAGGAGTAACCCCTGAGCACCACCGGGTGTGGCCCAAAAACAAAACCAAAAACAAAAACAAAAAAAAACCCTCCATTCACTCTGAATTAAAATTCAGTACTCGGAATCCTATGCACTGTCCAGTCCACTCTCCTTTATAACTTGTTTTTTGTTTTTTGTTTTGGTTTTTGGATCACACCCGGCGGTGCTCAGGGGTTACTCCTGGCTGTGTGCTCAGAAATAGCTCCTGGCAGGCACGGGGGACCATATGGGACACAGGGATTCGAACCAACCACCTTTGGTCCTGGATCGGCTGCTTGCAAGGCAAACACCACTGTGCTATCTCCCTTGGCCCTCCTTTATAACTTGTACTGAGAAAATCATGCCCTTTCTTCATCATCACTCTTTTTATTTTATTTTGGGGCCACACCCAGCAGCGCTCAGGGGTTACTCCTGGCTCTGAGCTCAGAAATCGCTCCTGACAGGCTCGGGAGACCATATGGGATACCGGAAATCAAACCCAGGTCTGTCCTGGGTTAGCTGCGTGCAAGGCAAATGCCCTACCGCTTTGCTATGTCTCCGGCTTTCACTCTTGTTTTTATTTATTGTTATTAAAGGATTATCTCAGGGGCTCTGATGGGGATGTCTTTTTTGTTCCTGAATAGATTATTCTAGGGTGGCAGAAGAGTAATGAGATGAAGAGGATGTTGTAGGCAGATTACCAGGCACCTTGATGTGGAGAACAGACTGAGGTTGAGGGGGAAGCTTCTGCTCAGCCTGATCAGTTGGGCGGCTGTTACTGCAGCCAGGCGCCGAATGATAAGGGGTTGGATGGGCAGAGAAAAGACAAGAAAACTTTCAACAAGAATTTGTTTAGGGCCAGAGAAATAGCACGGACATAGAGCATTTGCCTTGCATGCAGAAGGATGGTGGTTCAAATCTGGGCATCCTATATGGTCCTCTAAGCCTGCCAGGAGCGATTTTTGAGCATAGAGCCAGGAGCAACCCCTGAGCCCTGACGGGTGTGACCCAAAACCAAAAACAAAACAAAAAACAAAACGAAGGGCCTGGAGAGATAGCACAGCGGCGTTGCCTTGCAAGCAGCCGATCCAGCACCAAAGGTGGTTGGTTCAAATCCCGGTGTCCCATATGGTCCCCTGTGCCTGCCAGGAGCTATTTCTGAGCAGACAGTCAGGAGTAACCCCTGAGCACCGCTGGGCGTGGCCCAAAAAGAAAAATAAAAATAATTTTTTTAAATATAAAAATTTAAAAATATTTGTATGCATATATAAATATATATGGGAGAGGAAAAGAAAAGGGAGCTTTGGGTTACATCTGGCAGTACTCAGGGGCTACTCCTGGTGATGTTCACGAGGACCAGCTGTGGTATCAGGGATCAAAAAGGTCAACTGCATACAAGGCAAGCAAGCACCTTACTCTCAGAGTACTACATCTCCAGCCCACAGAAAAAAACTTGAAAAGTTTTCTTTCCTTACTTAAATACCTATTTGTTTTACACAGCTCCTGCAGAGACATCCTTCAGATACTTAGTGGCTTTTAGAATATGCTTGGCCTTCACAGTCTGAACACTTACTGTTCTTGAAATAAAATGAAGGTTCAGTGGACTTGCATAATTTTATCATGTTTTTGGAATCCAGCAAACAGCACTCTCCACACTTGGATCCTATGGCCCATCTTGAGAGGAAATTGTGGTGAAAATGCAGTGTTTCTTCTTCCTTCCTCTCTCCCTTCTTCCCTGACACCCTCCCTCCCTTCTTTCTGTCCATCCCTCTTTCCCTTTCTCCTTTCCTTCCATTTTTCCCCCATTGTTTTCTGGTCACACCAGCAGTGTTCAGGGCTACTCCTGGCTCTGTGCTCGGAGATCACTTCTGACAGGTCCCAGAGACCATATGGGTGCTTGAGGATGAACCCAAGTCATGTACAAGGCAAGCAACTTGCTCACTGCACTATCTTTGTGGTCTCAAAATAAATATACTTTTAATCCCTTCTTTTTATTCTTTTTAGTTCCTTTTCTTGCCATACTTTGTGGTGCTTAGATCTATGCTTTACTCTGGAGTGATCCCAGCAGAGCTCTGGGGACTATCTGTGGTACTATATATGATTTTCCGACCACATCCAAAATTGATCCCTAGTGCAGAGCCTAGAAACCCTGAGCACTGCACTACCAAGCATAGCACCCAAACCACACACACACACACACACACACACACACACACACACACACACACACACACGAATAGAGAGAGTGAGGGAAAGAAAAAGAGTGAGAGGGAGGACAGGAGAGAGTGAGAGAAAAGGAAGGAAGGAAGAAGGAAAGGAAGGAAGGAAGGAAGGAAGGAAGGAAGGAAGGAAGGAAGGAAGGAAGGAAGGAAGGAAGGAAGGAAGGAAGGAAGGAAGGAGAAGAAAAAGAGGCTATAAGGGGAAAAAAGGAAACAAAAGAAATTTCAAAGAGAAACTCACAGGTCTCAATCCCTTGCTGAGTTACAATACAGGCCTAGGACTCAGCGTTCTAGGTCTCATTTTGTCTTTCCCAGCCAAGATGTACCTTAGTGGCAGAGCATGTGCCTTGCATGTGAGGCCCTGGATTCAATTCGCAGCACTGGAAACGAACAATAGACACATATATACATAAAGAAAAATAAATCCTCTTTCAAGGTCCATTCCTGGAACCATGAGCATATATCTCATTTCAAGATTTTCATGTGCCTGAAATTCATAAAGTCCAATAATAACAACACCATCCTGTCATGGGATTGGGAGAACTCATAGGGTCAATGTGTTTGGGCCACTGATTAAAACAACTGCATTAGGGACCAGAGAGATAGCATGAAGGTAAGGTGTTTGCCTTTCATGCAGAAGGTCATTGATTCAAATCCCGGCATCCCATATGGTTCCCCGAGCCTGCCAGGAGCCATTTCTGAGCATAGAGCCAGGAGTAACCCCTGAGCGCTGCCGGGTGTGACCCAAAAACCAAAAAAAAAAAAAAAAAAACAAAAAAAAAACAGCTGCATTAGTGACAAGGCCTGGATTTTGGCATTTAGCAAATATTTGCAGAGTAAATGAAAGGGGCAACTATAGAAGACCTGTAGAGACAGAGTAGAGTGTTAGAGGACAAATATGATGAGCTGTGATGTCTAGAAGTTAGAAGAAGTTGGCAAAGAGACACATTGGGAATAACTGCTCTTCCAGGAAGAATGTGTACTTAAAGAACTGTGGCTACAGACCTGCATAAAGCAAGGCTGAAGGGAAGATGCTAGAGAGGACCAAGCTCCTAGGGGACAAGGGAGGGCAAGGGGTGCCCAGTTCAGGCAAGGCTGGGATCTGTTGGTGAGTTTCACATGACAGTGTCCATTCACAAAATGTCCTGCCATAGGGAGGACAGAAGCCTAAGGGTCTGCCATTGAAATCCCTTTACATAACTCGTCCTGCCTGGGTACATTTCTATTGTTTGGTTTGGTTTAGTGGCTCTTTCTGGCTGGGTATTCCAGGGTCACTTCTGGCAGTGCTCAAAGTATGAATCAGGATTGAGGGTTGAAATTGGGCCTCCTGCATGCATGTTTCTGCTGTTTCAATATGAATGATTCCTTCTTCTCTGTACTTTATGCTCCAATAGAATGGAAACTGAATTTGATACCAAGGAGTTTGTTAACTGCTTCCTCTATCAGTGAACTGACTGGCAGGACATAAAGTTCACAAACCTTATTGATAGTCTACTCAGGCAGTTTGTTTGACTTATTGATTAGGGTTAGATAAAAAAAAAAAAAATCCCAAGCTAGCACTCATCATTACCTTTGCCCAGCCTTTTACCCATTTATTTTTACTACTGTTTAAATTTGATTCTACAGGCTACTATGGGTAAAAAAATTATTTCTTACATTTCCCTGAAAACCTTCTCTAGAGAGCTTGCTCTTTTTCGAGCCCTAAACATTGCAGCCTATGGCCCCCAAACCAAAACAAAATAGTGGGAGAGACAGCTCAAAAGAATTAGCACATGGGGCCGGGCGGTGGCGCTAAAGGTAAGGTGCCTGCCTTGCCTGCGCTAGCCTAGGACGGACCGCGGTTCGATCCCCCGGTGTCCCATATGGTCCCCCAAGCCAGGAGCAACTTCTGAGCACATAGCCAAGAGTAACCCCTGAGCATTACCGGGTGTGGCCCAAAAACCAAAAAAAAAAAAAAAAAAAAAAAAAGAATTAGCACATGCTTTGCATATGGGAAACCTAGGCTCAATCTCCCATTCCAAATGGTACTCTGAGCACCACCAGGAGCAATCTCTGAGCACAGAGCCAGGAGTAGCTTTACCATCCCCTGCCCCAACAACATCAGGAATGGTCCAAAAACAAACAAACAAGAAGATAGAAAGATATGCACTTGCCTTGCAAGCTGCTGACCCTGATTTGATCCTCGGCACCAAATAATCAGAGTAATTCCTGGCGCTATGGAGTATGGCCCAAATCCTCCCTCAAAACAAGCAAAACAAGATGATAAAAGTCTCCTTCCAGAGAGACAGACATGTGTCCTGCCTCAGAGTTAAACACAGCAGTGACACGACACTGTGTGTGTGCGCGCATTGCGTGTAGTCACGTGTGCTCACATCCCACCATCCCTCACACTTCACCTTGAGCTGCCCTTCAGTTCTCTCTATGCTCCTCTTAGTTTCTGTCTGCTCCTTGGCTTCATCTTCCTCCTCCCACAGAGATTTGATGAGCTGGTCTTTATAAAGTGCTTAGAACAGAGGCTGGCACAAGGTAAGCACCCGTATATTAGCTAGTGTTATTATTACTTCCCAACTGACAGCATCTCCCAGGCTCCATCCTCCTCTCTTTGCTCTAACTGCCAATCTTTATCTCCAGCCCTATCTCCAACTCCTAGTCATTTATGAGGCACCAGGCTGCTGGGGCTGTAGCTTCTCACAAGACTCCTGATCAAACCCCTACTCCCCTCCCTGGCCGGCCCCTCAACCCCACCCACAACACACAATCAGCTTCTTGTCCTTTCGCTACTAGTCCAGCCCTTCAAGGCTCAAGACTTATAGAATGTATCAGAAAAGCTTGCCTCTTTCTTTGCATTTTTTACTTTCTTTTGGGGGGAGGGTTTAGTTTTGGGGTCACAAAAGAAATGCTGGGGGCTGGAAAAATAGCATAGCGGTAGGGTGTTTGCCTTGCATGCAGCCAACCCAGGATAGACAGTGGTTCAATTCCTGGCATCCCATATGGTCCACCGAGCCAGCCAGGGGCGATTTCTGAGCACAGAGCCAGGAGTAACCCTTGAGCACTGCCAAGTGTGACACAAAAACAAAAACAAACAAACAAACAAAAAAGAAACAATGCCCAGGGTTTACTTCTGGCAGTGCTCGAGAGACTATATGGGATACATCAAACCCAGGCTGGCAATGTCAAAGCAAGCACCCTGCTGTACTATCTCTCTAGTCCCAGCTTTGCTTCCTAAGAATTGTCTCAATGGGTCCAGAGAGATGATACAGTAGTTAATTTCCCTTGTACACTTCCAACCTGGGTTCAATCCCCAGCATCTCATATGGTCCCCGAGCACCAGGAATGATTCTAGAATCAGGAACCATTGAGCATCAAGGAGTGTGGCCCAAAAACAAACAAACAAACAAAAAGGAAGGGTCTCAACACTAGTTCAGTTGAGGGAGGAACGAGGGAGGTACATCCTGGCCAGAATCAGCCCTGAGTCAAGTACTTGGAACCAGCCAGCCCAAGTGTAATACCTGGGAAACAGTCATTGTCCCCTGACACAGACATGCTTCTGCAGGACCAGACAAGGGTCTCAAACTAGAGTTTTTGCAAATGGCTGGGTCAGTAGTAGGAACTAACAGGAAACAATTTAGGAAACCTGAGTTGAACCTGGTTGAAAAATGACCCAGCTCTTCTACTATGCTCCAAAAGAAAATAAAGACTATGTTGACTGCTGAAGCTTCCCAGTTAGTCTGGTCCGAGCTGATTATTCTAGGGCCTATTCAGAATGGGTGCCAGCAGATTACCCTTTCTGCCTGAAGCCTAAGCAGCCAGTGCCACACCTGGCATTCTCGACAAAAATGGCCCAACTTGGGCCCGGAGAGATAGCACAGCGGCGTTTGCCTTGCAAGCAGCCGATCCAGGACCAAAGGTGGTTGGTTTGAATCCCGGTGTCCCATATGGTCCCCCGTGCCTGCCAGGAGCTATTTCTGAGCAGACAGCCAGGAGTGACCCCTGAGCACCGCCGGGTGTGGCCCAAAAACCAAAAAAAAAAAAAAGGCCCAACTCCACAACTGAACCTTATCATACTGCCAAGCCACCAGCTTTGCTTCAGACCTATAGATCCTGGACTGTTCTTGGCTGTAAGCAAGCTGCATGACAATTTCAAAATTTCATAGTAGTGTCAGACAAATAATATCCCAGAAAATCCAATGAAAAAATTACATAAAAATCTGCAAGCTGGAGCCAGAGTTATATAGCACAGCGGACAGGGCATTTGCCTTGCACATGGCCAATCCAGGATCTATCCTCAGCATCTCAAATGGCCAAATGGTCCCCTGACCACCAGCAGGAATGACCTCTGAATGCAGAGTGGGAGCGACCCCTGAGCACCACCAGGTGGGGCACAAAAACAAAAACAAGAGCCAGAGAGCACACCAGTAGAGTTTATTTGCCTTGCACGCAGCCGACTCAGGAAGGACCTGGTTCGATTCCTGGCCTCCCATATGGTCTCCGTGCCTGCCAGGAGTGATTTCTGAGCACAGTGCCTAAGTGCTGTCAGGTGTGACCCAAAAACAAAACACTACAAGCTCTGTGAGCCTAAACAGAAACACAGAAGGCTCAACTAGCACCAGTCACAATCCAGTAAATCCTTAGACACTGACTTTAGTAACATCATGCATAGAACAATTATTTCAAATTGACCCTTAATCATCTAAGTTTTGATAATTCCATTTGCCTTTGTGTTATAACAAACAATATCAAGTAAATTTGTTTGTGCCTGCAAGGGAGCGGGCTAGGGTTGTGGGAAGGAAATTGGAGGCACTGGTGAGGGGAAGAAAAGGACATACTGTTGGTGGTAGGACTGGTATTTGAATTTTGTTTTGTTTTGTTTGGTCACAGCTGGTGGGGCTCAGGAGTTACTCCTGGCTCGGTGCTCAGAAATCCTCCTGTTTGAGGGCTGGAGAGATAGTACAGTGGTAGGTAGTTTGCCTTGCACACAGCTAACCCAGGTCGAACCGTGATTTGAATCCCTGGCATCCTATATGGTCCCACATGTGTGACAGGGCGAATTCTGAGTGCAGTGCCAGGAGTAACCCCTGAGCCCTGCCAGGTGTGACCCAAATACCAAAAAAAGAAAAAGAAAATAAAATCCTCCTGTTTGGGGGAACATATGGGATGCTGGAAATAGAACTGGGGTCCATCCAGAATTGGCTGCATGGAAGACAAATGCCCTACCGATGTGCTATTGCTCTGATCCCAGTATTTGAATATTTTTTTTAGTTTTTGCGACACACTCGGTGACTCTCAGGGGTTACTCCTAGCTATGTGCTCAGAAATCGCTCCTGGCTTGCGGGACCATATGGGAAGTTGGGGTCCATTCAAGTCAGTACGTGCAAGGCAAACTCCTTACTGCTTGCGCCACCACTCCAGTCCCCGGTATTTAAAATTTTTTTTCTGGTTTTTTGGGTCATACCTGGCAGTGCTCAGAGGTTACTACCCCATGGGTAGAATGAAGAAGTAGTATCTGGTAGAACTTGCCTACCTGGAATGGAACTCAGTCACTTCTGTCCACCTTCCTTACATCCCATATATGTGTCTGCAGTCCCGCACCAGTCCAAGAATATTCCTGCTGTCCATCACTCCTTATTTGCAGTCACATTATTAGAACTTCATTCCTCAGCACAAGTCTGGCTAAGCTGCAGACCCATAAGCACTGGCATAGGGCGAGAACTCAGCTTCTGGACCCTAATTCCTATTCTCCTCCGAGAGCTCAGTTCCAGACAGTGTTTGCTCCCATGAAGGTTCTGGCCTGGCTGTACTTAGGAGTTCTTCCAAGATGTCTGAACTGCTTCCTCATTCTGGATCCTCAGCAACTTGGGGGTCACATATGGTTTGCGTATGGGGAAAGTCTGAGTATGGCAATGCAACCATATTAAAATATCTAATGGGCAAGGTTTGTGGTATGCTATGAAGAACATTTCTCTAAAGCAGGAGAAAATGGCATCAATGTAGAGGCTGGGACAAAAGGTTCAAAGGGTTGGCAAACATGCTTTTCTGTGGGTGACCCCACGTCCAATCCCTGGCACCACATAGTTCTCTGAGCACCTCCAGGAGAAAGACTTCCTCATGGCCCCAAACAAGTCTCAAGTAGGTGATACAGTCAATGACTGGATAATCCAACTGAAGTAGATATTGTTTTAAATCTACCCACTTTTTATTTACATTTTTTTGTGTTTTTTTTTTTTTGGAGGGGGGGCCACACCAGGCAACACTCAAGGGTTACTCCTGGCTCTGTGCTCACAAATTGCTCCTGGCTTAGGGGACCAATGAGAATTGAACCCGCGCCTGTCCTGGGTCAGGCATGTGCTACCACTGTGCTACCAGTACGGCCCTAAATCTAGCACTTAAAAGGTAGTAACTTCTGGGGCCGGAGAGATAGCATGGAGGTAAGGCATTTGCCTTTCATGCTGAAGGATGGTGGTTGGAATCCCAGCATCCCATATGGTCCCCTGTGCCTGCCAGGGGCAATTTCTGAGCATAGAGCCAGGAGTAATCCCTAAGCGCTGTCGGGTGTGACACAAAAAATAAAAATAAAATAAAATTAAATTAAAGAAGAGGTAGTAACTTCAGGGGCCAAAGTGATAGCACAGCAGGTAGGGTGCTTGTCTTACACTCGGCCAACTTGGTTTTTGGGTCACACCCAGCAGCACTCAGGGGTTACTCCTGGCTCTATGCTCAGAAATCACTCCTGGCAGGGAGGGGACCATATGGGATGCTAAGATTTGAACCACGGTCCTTCTGCATGCAAGGCAAATGCCCTATCTCCTTGCTATCTCTCCAGCCCCAACTTGTGTTGTTTTGATCCCTGGCACCCATATGGTCCCTGGAGCCCATCAGAAATAACCCGAGCACCGCTGAGTGCAGCCCTCCACCCCCCAAAAAAGAGAATGGCTTCAGGCAAATCATAACCTGATCCTCAGTGCCCTTGTATATAAAATGGGAATAACGTTGCCATCTCACAGCAGAGTCATGATGAGGCTGGAAGTAGCCAAAAGGGTAGGAGGCATGAGGTTAAGCAGGCCTGCCTGGCAGTGAAGAAAGCAAGGGGCAGAGCAGCCACTGCAGCTGAGCAACTGCAAGACAAGGGCTGGCTGAACTATTCCTGAGAGCAAATGGGGATTGCTCAAGAAACTGACCCCAAAAGGAGCAAAGGGCAGAGATGGTGCCAAAACAAAAATAACAAAAGTTTTTGTTGTTTTGTGGAGCATCGGTGTTCCCAGATCTTCAGCTTAACCTCCCCACTTTCCTAGTAGGGTTTCCTGCTTTAGAAAGAGAAAGGAAAAGCAGAGCAATGACTTGTCCCACAAGAACCAGCTGGTGGGCAGCAGGGCTGACAGGGACAGGACCATGCCCTCCCCCACAGCTTGTGAGGGTGGAAGCACGAAGGAAGGGGTATTGTACAGAGCAAGTCTTCAAAAGGGGGCAGGAGGGGACAGGGATGGGGGGGGGTGGGAAGGGGGAAGGACTACATAGTTCCTTTACTTACTCCTCTCACCTGGCACCATATTAAGCCCTTCAATACACATTTAAAATCACTTTCCTTTTCCCAAGCCAAGCACAGCTGAAATTAGGGCGACTTGAAATCATAAACTGGCTGACCAGACGCAGCGGGAGAGGGTATCTTGCCTTGCACACAGGGTCTACCCAGGTTGGGTCCCAGGACCCCATAGGATCCCTTGAATACCGCTAGAAGAATGATTTCTGAATGCAGAGCCAGGAACCACCCTTTGAGCATTGCCAAGTGTGGCCCCAGAATAAAACTAAAAAAAAATAGGTTGCCTTTACCTGGACCTTCTCCTTACCCATCCAGCACCCCACCCACCCACCACATCCAACCCTCCATCCTCACCCCACACACAGCACATTGTCTGGCCTCTGCCCGCACCTAGAAGGCATTTCTGGAACATGTTATTCCACAAAGGGGGCAGAATCCCTTCAAACGGCTTTAAAAACCTGGACTTAATTTCTGATCTTGTGGAACATTAATCTAGGAGCCATCAAGCAGGGCTGCTTCATTGACATTCTGTGCAAAATGTGGCAGGCTCCAGGCAGCGGGCAGTCTACCCCTGGTCCCCAAGTGTGCTATTCTTGTCTCCAGGTGCCCTTTTGCACTTCCCTTCCCCCACCTTCCACCAGAAAGCCAAACCATGCTTCAAAACAAAAACCAAATTTATTCAGCAACTTAATTAAGAAATCCTATAAATCAGGACCACCACAATTTAAGACACTCCGGTGCGAAGTGTACGTCAACAGCTACATCTGGAGGATGAACAAGCCATTGAATTTCTTTTTTTAAAAAAAATTGGTTTAGATACCTTCAAGTCTGGGGGGGAAAAGGCGGGTGTGGCACCTTACTTACTGAGCCTTCAAGTTTCACTAGGTTTGTAAAAACCCGAGGTTTCTCCTGTGGGAGAGCCACTTGTTAAAAGGATTTCAGTCGCTCACAATGGGTGGCAAGAGGTCACAGACGGGCAGGCTGGCCCCCAGGCTCCTTCATGGGCCAGCACAGCACAAGAAACTGTCTCCTCCACACCGATGGATGGCAGAGGGTGGAATGTGGAGGCCCCAGGACAGGAAAGAGACGGTTGTTTATGCCGGGTTCTGAGAAAGCTCACAGCAGGTCCAAGAGTGGACTCCCAGGAGGAGGCTTTCCGGAAAAATAAATAACTCTCCTCATAGCCGTTTGTGTCCTCAGGAGACTCCAAGAGGTAGCAGAGCAGACCGACAGCTTTTCCTTGGAGCCAGGACGACCAAGGTGTGAATTGGCTCTGCCAGGAACCAACCCCCGCCCCTCGAAAACAGAGCCCTGACCTTGAACCCAGGTGGCAAGGTCAAGTCGTTTCCACAAAGTACACAATCAAGTTCAACTCGACGCGCTTGCAAATAAACTCTTGCACCCCCCTCAGACCCCTCGGGGCCTCCCATCTCCACCTATCAAGTGGGGGGAGCCAGGGAACACCCGAAGCCCACCCACCACACACCAAGCTTGGACAATTCTCTCGGGCGCGATTTCTCTGTACAGCGATTGTAGCACCATTTTTCATGAGGTTCCTCCACCGGGAAAGAAAGAACGTGTGTGCGTGCGTGTGATTCTGTTTTCAAGTATTGTTAGGTTATGAAGCCCTCGCCACCCCGTGCCTACTAGGAGCCCTCTCTTCCAACCAGCTGAGCGCACGACGCCCCCCAATCGGGTCCGAGTCATTGCAAGTAGCTGCCACAGTGAGAGTTGCCCAGGTTTATCCCGCGGGGGTCCTGGGCCCCCCGAGGTGGCCGGGAAGCGGGAAATTCACTTTCACGCGGACGCACGGACGCACCCCGGTCGGTGCGTTTCTCCAAGTTCAAGTTTCCTCTGGCCGCCTGACAGGGGCCGGCGCCTTATCGGCCCGTAGGTGCCAGTAGGTGCCCGCGCGCGGGTCGGCGGCGGCGATGGCTTCAGCGTCGGGTCGTCCCGGCCTCCTCTTCCTCGTCGACCTCCCCTTGGGGCCGCGGGTCAGTGCCAAGCGCCGGAGGGCTGCAGAGCCACCGGATCCGGGCCGGCGCGGCCGTTCCCGGGCGCAGCCACGGCGGCCACGGCTCGCTGGAGCCTCCGCACGGCCTCCTTGATGAGGTTGCCCGAGAGCACGAGCTGCTGCAGGAGCCGGTGCGGGTCGTCCTCGCCGGCGTGCGGCCCGGCCGGGGGCCAGCGGCGCGGCTGCAGGCGGCGGGAGGAGACGGCATCCCGCAGCCAGCCGCGCCGGCAAGGGCCGGGCAGCGCGCCGGGGCCGGAGGCGGGGAGCTGCTCGGCCACGAAGTAGGGCGCAGCCCGGCCACGCACGCGGCCGCGCTCCCCGAGGGCGCAGCGCCAGGCCCCGAAGGCAGCCGGGTCCCGGGGCTGGGCGGGGCGCGGGCGCGAGTGCGGGCGGCGGCGGCGGCCAGGGCAGCGCCGGGGGCCGGGCCTTGTCCGCCGGGGGCGCGCGGGGCGGCTCGGGGCGGTCGTGCGCCGCCGCGTCCAGCTGCAGCGTCTCTCCGATGCGGGCCACCAGCCGGTCCACGTCGCCCGAGCCGCCCAGCGTCACCGACTGCTGCAGCAGGAGGAAGCTGTCGCCGTCGCCGTCCTCCTCCTCCTCCTCCTCCGCCTCCGCCTCGTCGCCCGCGTCCTCCTCCGCCTCCCGCCGGCACGGCATAGTCCTCAGCCCGGGCGATCGCAGCGCGGCGGGCGGCGTGGGCGTCCCGGGGGCGACGAAGCCGGGCGTGGCGTGGAAGCCGGAGCCCGGTCCGGGACCGGGACGGACGCGGGAGCCGGAGCCCACCAGACAGTCGCGCCGCCCGCCCGCCAGCAGCCGCCGCCGGAGTCCGAAGCCTACCGGCTCGGTTGATTTGTAAACAATGGGTGACGTCTCCGCGGGAGAAACCATCGAGCTCCGCTGTGCGGGGGGAGACGCGCGAGCCGGCGCCGGGGCGAGAACCTCCCCGGAGGGCGCTGAGTCTCAAACCAGCTTTGCTTGTGTCTGCGGCTTGTACATACCTCGAAGGGGCGTTCGAAGAACCGCTGTGAGCGGTACTTCCTGCAATCCAACAGCTTTTCTGGGAATGCACCCCCTTTCAGCTGTAGTATTGGTACGGTCCACTCGCGCGCACACCCACCGCCCGGCCCCGCCCTCGGACGCGGCCTCCTCCCACGTGTCCGCAACGCCCGGCCCGGCCCGGCCCTGCCCGGCCTGGCCCGCTCGGCTGCCCCAGGCCCGGAGAGCGGATTGACGGGTCGGGGCCTGGAGAACGGAATTCGGGGTGCAGAGGGCGAGTTGCAGTAGAGGTTCAGTGCAGGGGGCCGGAGCGTTAGAGGGTAAAGGGCACCTAGGTGCCCCACCTGGAGTGAACCCTGGGCACAACAACCTGGTGTCCAGGACCCAATGTGTTTGGTGCGGGGGGGGGGGGTGGTTTCCCTTCACCCAGTCCTTCAAACCCCAAACCCATACACAACACACGTTTCTGGAGAAAGACGCGCCGCCACATGGCTTGACAATCGACTGTGCATTTTTCAAAATAAGGGGATTCAAGTGGAAATAGTGATGGGGAACATCGCGGATAATCGCGCAGGACAGGGTTCACGGAAAAGCACGTTTTGCCCCCCCCCCCCCCACACACACACTCCAGCCCCAACTGCCGCCGTTAGCATCTTAGACACGTTTCCAGTTTGCATTGCAACAAAATGCTGTTTCTACGTTACTGTTTGTTGCACTCAGAAGACAGAATGATAACAGACATTTCCGTTTAGTGACTGCAACATTAAAGGAGCTAAGAATGCCTTTCATTTGCTGTTTACTTGATTTCACCGTTGTACAAAGTGACAACTCTTTTTTGTGGTTGAGACTTTTTACATGTTGATGATTTGTTTCTGAAGAACGTACTCGCAAGAGTGGACATTTTCGGTCAAAGTATATTAAGTCTTCTAATAAATGTATCAAGTGTTTTACTTCCCCCGTATTTCATTTGTGAGTTTTACCATACTCGTATGTTTGTTTGTCTGTTTTTTGTTTTTTTGGGTCACACCCGGCAGTGCTCAGGGATTCCTGGCTCTACACTCAGAAACTGCTCCTGGCAGGCTCTTTTGGGGGACCATATGGGATGCCGGGATTTGAACCACCGTCCTTCTGCATGCAAGGCAAACGCACTACCTCCATGCTATCTCTTCGCCCCACCCCCCACTCATATGTTTGTTTGGTAGTATGAGTAGTACAGCTAATTTTTTTCTTTAATTTTGTTTTTGGGCCACTGCTGGCTGCTCTCAGAGGTTACTCCAAGTTCTGCACTCGGAAATAAGTCAGGCTTAGAGGCCATACGGGGTGCCTGGGCTCGAACTCGGTCAGCCGCTTGCATGCAAAGCAAACGCCTTACCTGCTGTGCTATATTGCTCCTGTCCCTAAAATTTTCTTACTGTTGATTTCATAGGTTAAATTGGTATCTGTTCTGTTTTCATCTGATTTTAGTTAAAGGGGCTCCATTTTCTAAATGCTTATTAATCACTGTACTTCCTTTCTTGCCAATGGTCTGTTTTAAAAGCTTTACCTTTTAAGTTTTTCTAATGTAGTTGCATGACTTCCCTGCATACCAGAAGTTAACCCTTTTCTTTCGTATTTTGCTACAACTATTTTCTCAGGTGTGTTTTTTTTTTTTCTTTAATTTAACCCTGACCACCCTTTCAACTCTCCACTCAACTTTAATTAGTTTTAATCAAATCTATAAAATCCTTTCCTTGGAGACTTTAACACAATGCTAAATTTAGAATCTTTTTGCCTCCAGAAAGTTATTAAATATTCAGTCTATTTGCCATAGATTTTTCTAATGCCTTGCCGCATCCCCCCCCCCCTCCCAAATCCATCTGGGATTAATTTTGGTCTCTGGCCCAAAAAGATGCTATGTAATTTTTATTTTTCTTTTGTCAGAGAGCAGCTTGTGGTCAAGACTGTATTTCTTCATTAAGTCAAAGGTGTGTGGGCAGTATAAACACCGGCTCTGTTCTGGGCAGTTCCGGATTGCTGGCAGCGAGGTCAGGGTGTGGCCGGGAATATTTTGATCCATTTGTTGTACACCCTTAACCAAAGACCCTAATTCAGTCTCCTTCCTACCAGGCCCTTGGATGTGTGGCTCCTGGCAAATCAGTTTACAAGTGTTTTCCCTTGTAAAATGGAAAAAAGAATAATCCCTGCCCCGGCCTCCCTCTGAGGATTGTTTTCAGGATCAAATGAGATAATGGGAACAGGCTTTGTCAGTCATTACACAAATGTAATGTGGGATTAGATCCAGTGGTTTACTAACAGAGCCTGGCTCCCTTCCAGAGATTCTCCCAGGGTCACAACTAATATATTAATGATAAAGGTTCCCCTGCAACCCGCTGAGGGAAGCTTGGCAGGAAGGGGGCAGGGATTACTTCCTGGAGTTTGTGGGGTGTCTGGACTCTGGCCTGGTATCTACACTGACCTGGAGCTTTTTGAGTCCTCCTGAAATCAGCCCTAAGACTCCCCATCCCAAGGTGTGTCCTCACAACTTGTTCTGCTGGTTTGGGCGATGGTCCTTTGGACTAGTAGGCTTCCTCCTCCTCCTCTGTCCACCAAGAGCTGTTCACACCACCACCACCACCACACACACCCCTCCAGGGAAAGCAAGAGACTAGAAAGCAAGTCTCATTTTCCTTCCAATGATACTTACTGCAGAATTTCAAGGGGAATGAAAATTAGGAGAGGTTTATGGATTTCAGTAGAATTAAATGACAACCCCCCCCCACCACCCGTAAGATGATGCCTGCCTGTAAGGAGAGAAAAGCAGTTTTATGCTCCATTGACTTTAAACATTAATGGGGCTGGTGTAGCTATTGTGTCTGACCCAGCATCCCTGGAAATCATTTTTGTCTTCTGTCACAGTAATTCCCATAGTATTGGGTGGAATACAGAAAATGGGGCTCTCAGATGGCCTGCTTTTAAAAATCTCTTTGTCAACACTGCTCTGGTGTGAAGATTGCTATGTAAATATGCCAGGACTTGGATGTTAGACTGCTTATAATAGACTCTAACAGCTCCATTTTCAGGGGCATGTCTCTGAATTGCTGTGTAGGACCAGTGGAAGGCAGAGAAGTGCCCCAGATTAGGAATCAAAAGACACGATGCTAGAGTGTCTCAGATGCAATTAAAAGTAATGAGAGGGTATCAGGAAGGGAAGCGACAAGAGCAGTGTGCCTGGCACACTGGCTGCCTGCCTGGAAAGAGCCTCTTCTGAGGGGTTTCAGCCTCTCTGGGGGAGGGTAGAACACAGGATTTGAACACTCAGGGCCTCTCTCTAGACAGGCCAAAATCTTTCCCAGGATGTTTGCTTTTGGCAGGACTTTATTTTAGCAATTCACCCAGAGACTCCAGCCGAGTGCAAAGCTTACCTGCACTTGGATCATCCATAAAGTTCAGCCTGAATGTGATGTGTGGCCTGAATGGAACTCTAATTTTGTGAGGTTCCTTCATAGTGCCCAAGTCATCTCTCTCTCTGTCTCTCTCTCTGTGTCTCTCTCTCCCCTCTCTCCTCTCCTTCCTCTCTCCACTCTCTCTCCTCGCTCTCCTCTCCTCTCTCTCTTCTCTTTCCTCTCTTTCTCTCTTTCTTTCTTTCTCCTCTCCCTCCCTCCCTCCCTCCCTCCTAGGGAATCAAACTTATATCCAAAGGTTTTTTTTTTTTTTTATCTCTAAGCCACATCCCCTGTCCCAACTCTTCTTTTGGTGGGAGCTTTCTTCATTAAAAGCCACACCCAGCTGTGTTCAGAGATCATTCCAGGTAAAGCTCCAAATCATATCAGGTGTTGGGGATCAGATCCAAGTCAATCATGCACAAGTACCTATTGTACTCTCTCCCTGACCCCACCTCCACCTTTTATAATACTATAAAATAATATTATTTTATAATTATTATATTATTATATCTCATTTCTGAGAGGCCAAATAGTACAGTGGGGATGGAGCTTGCCTTTCAAGTTGATTGAGTTCGATCCCCAACAATATGGTCTCCTGGGGCCGGAGAGATAGCATGGAGGTAAAACGTTTGCCTTGCATGTGGAAGAATCGTGGTTCGAATCCCGGGATCCCGTATGGTCCCCCAAGCATGCCAGGGGCGATTTCTGAGCGTAGAGCCAGTAGTAACCCCTGAGCGCTGCTGGGTATGACCCAAAAACAAACAAACAAACAAAAACAATATGACGTAAAAAAATAGACGTAAACCCAGGTGTGGCTACTAAACCAAAAAATAATTAAATACAACTAAAAGGAATGAAGTACAGGGCCGAAGAGATAGGACAGTGATAGGACGTTTGCCTTGCACGTGGTCAACCCAGCATGGACCGGATTCGATTCTCGGCATCCCGTATAATTCCCCGAGTCTGCCAGGGGCGCTTTCTGAGTGCAGAGCCAGGAGTAACCCCTGGGCGCTACCAGGTGTGGACCCCCCCAAAATAACAAACAAACAAACAAACAAAATAAAGAAATGATATATTTTGTTTTATTTTGTGTTGGGGCCATACCTGGCAGTGCTCAGGACTTAGTCTGGTTCTGTATTCAGAGATCACTCCTGACAGGTTTGGAGTGCCTAAGATCGAACCAAGTCAGGTACATGCAAGAAAAGTCCTTTATCTGTTGTACTATCTTTCCAGCCTCTCTATTGATTGTTACATGTTATAAAATTATGCTAAAAGGAGAAATACTGAAAGCCAGAGAGATAGCACAGTGGTAGGGTGTTTGCCTTGCATGAGGCCATCCCAGGAGGGACCTGGTTTGATTCCCAGTATCCCATATAGTCCGCCGAACCTGCCAGGAGCTATTTCTGAGCTCAGAGCCAGGAGTAACCCCTGAGTACCACTGGGTGTGGCGCTCAGGGGTTGCTCCTGGCTCTACACTCAGAAATCCTCCAAATCCTCCTGACAGGCTGGGGGGGGGGGACCATATGGGATGCCGGGATTTGAACCACTGTCCTTCTGCATGCAAGGCAAACACCTTATCTCCATGCTATTTCTCCAGCCCCATCCTGTAGGATTCTATAGTCTGAAATATCCTGAGTAGAGAAGTCCATAAAGACAGAAAGCAAATTGATGGTGGTTGCTTAGGGCTAGAGAGGTTGGGTGGAATGGGGAAGCGTGGGGTGGTAGTATGGCTGTTTCTCCACATTTTCCCCACTGTGACCTCTTTTTTTGTTTGTTTTGTTTTTTGGGCCACACTGGTGACGCTCAGGGGTTACTCCTGGCTAAGTGCTCAGAAGTTGCTCCTGGCTTGAGGGACCATATGAGATGCCGGGGGATAGAGCCGAGGTCCTTCCTACGCTAGCACTTGCAAGGCAGACACCTTACCTCTAGTGCCACCTCTCAGGCCCCCACTGTGACCTCTCATGATCTTTTCTTTCTATACCTAACTTAGCCTCTGTTCAACAGGTTGGCTCCCTACTCCTCCCTGTGATTTTTTTGCCTGTGCCCCCTTGGAATATCCTGGGGACCTACAGAGGGCCAAATGACCTCTAGTTGAGAAACTCTGTGCGAAAAGATACAAAGTTTTCTTAGAGATGTTGAAAATTTGTAGATGAAAATGATGAGTGCTCCACATAATTGGGATGATAAATGCCATTGAATATGTTTTTTTTTTGGTTTTTTTTTTTTTTTTTTTTGGTTTTTGGGTCACACCCAGCAGCGTTCAGGGGTTACTTCTGGCTCTATGCTCAGAAATCGCCCCCAGCAGGCCTGGGGGACCATATGGGATCCAGGATTTGAACCACTGTCCTTCTGCATGCAAGGCAAATGCCTTACTGCTGTACTATCTCTCCGGTCCCAACCATTGAACATCTTAAGGTGGCTGATTTGTTTTGGGTTAATGTTTTGGGACCACATCCAGAAATACTCAGGTATATGCCTGACTCTTCAGGGTTTAGGGACCAGATGGGGTGCCCTGGATCAAACCATCATTGACTAGATGCAAGGCAAGTGCCTTACTCCATGTACTGTACTCTGGCAGGAGAGATATGCACTGACCCAGCAGAATCTCCCTTGCACTATCATCTGTGCCCTTTTCTATTTCTTTTATATAGTTTTTATTTTCATTTTTTAAATTCATCATAGTGTATAAGACTGCTAATATAAGGTTCCATGTGTAGAATGTCTAGCTCTTTATCTTTCCCTTTGTGTGCATGGAGGCTGATGTCTGGGGCGATCTGGAAAGCCATGTTCAGAAGATGGCAACCTTTCCCACCCCAGAACCATCAAATAGCAAGAAACACCAGAATAAATCATCTCAGGAATCCAAACCTCCGACCTGAGATTTATTAGCACATCTAGCATAGACTTATCTAGCATAGACTAATAGAGACTAATAGGGACAGAGAAAAAGGGGGAGCAGCAGTGAAGCAACTGGAAAACATGCAGTAAGGTGGTGTGGGGTGATCAGCAAGGGGCCAAGTGAAAAACGGAGGTGATAGATGAGGCCTAGGAGACATGAAGTAGGATTCTAGGAATCTTGATTTGCATTTTTAGGAGAGCAGTACCTCCAGAGGGGGCTGCACTCTTGAGTCTGCGAATTCCAAAGTGAACTTAGAGGCCAGAGAGATAGCATGGAGGTAAGGCATTTGCCTTTCATGCAGAAGGTCGGTGGTTCGAATCCTGCCATCCCATTTGGTCCCCTGTGCCTGCCAGGGGTGATTTCTGAGCATAGAGCCAGGAATAACTCTTGAGCGATGCATAGCGTGACCCAAAAACAACAACAACAACAACAACAACGAGCCCAAAGTGAACTTAGAGGCCCAAGACAGGGAGCTACTAAATAAGCAGCACACAACAACACTGCAGGAGAAAGTGGCTGGGCTCAGTGCCAGGTTGCTTGGAACTCAGTTTCAGCACTAATAATGTGGGCAGCCCCCACACTTTAGGCAACCAGGACAGCTGGTGGCCTTGACTCAGTAGTTCTCACCCTCGGTCCCTGTCCATTCTCAGGGACATGCTGCAACTGGGATCTGCTTTGCCTCCTCCTCTCTGACCATTTTATTATCTCTAAGAAAAGAACATTAGTTCTGCCCAGTTCCCACCTCTGGGCAGTGGGGAGGGAGTTGATTTGGGAGCCCAGGGTGACAATCACCTACTTCTACTTTTTTTTCCTTTCAATTTTAAGCAAACTGTCCTTTACAGCTCAGCCAGTGCACCTGCTGCACTAAGGTCTTCAGTGGGCAGAAGAAGCTTCGGAGAGAAAACCAAGGCAGAGTCTGAGTCACCCCACCTCCTCCTGATAACCTGCTTCCTTAAAAGTGACTGTCCCTTTCTCATCCCTGAAGAATGAAACACGTGACACCTTTTAAAACCATGGTTTGGTTTACACATAAAGGAGGACTCTTCTGAAAGGCCATCAGTACAACACAGGTTAAGGCAGAGAGGACCAATGGTAGTAATGGCTGTGTGCCATAGACATGTATCCAAGCCCTAACAAATGAAATGAAGATGCTGAGATAGCTCAGTGTGCTGAGTGTATGTTTTATGTCTTGATCCCTGGCACCACCTGATCCTCCACTGCCAAGAGTCCCCAAGTACAAGGCAGAAGTAGACTCTGAGCATTCCTGGGCATGACCTGAAAGCAAAATAAAAAAATTTTAGATTTACTATAGAGAGGACTGAAGATGTAACTCAGTGGTAAAGCACTTGTCTCACATGTGAGGCCCTAGGTTCAATCCCTGATACAAGGAAGGGAAGGGAAGGGAAGGGAAGGGAGGAAAAGGGAAGGGAAGGGAAGGAAAGGGAAGGGAAGGGAAGGGAAGGGAAAGGAAGGAAAGGAAGGAAGGGGAAGGGAAGGGAAGGGAAGGGAAGGGAAGGGAAGGGAAGGGAAGGGAAGAAGGGAAGTGGGCCGGCGTGGTGGTGCTAGAGGTAAGGTGTCTGCCTTGCCAGCGCTAGCCTAGGACAGACTGCGGTTCGATCCCCTGGTGTCCCATATGGTCCCCCAAGCCAGGAGTGACTTCTGAGTGTATAGCCAGGAGTAACCCCTGAGCATTACCGGGAGTGGCCCAAAAATAAAACAAAACAAAAAGAATAGGTATTTGTACACTTAGATTCACAGCAGCATTATTCTCAGTAACTGAACAGTGAACCCACAAATATTCAATAAGAGCTGAATGACTAGACAAGTACAGTCTATGTGGTCACAGGTCATCACAGAACATTCTGCTCAGCTGTAGACCATACGCATGACATGGTCCCAGTAGGCTATACCATCCAGCCTAGACACAGAAAAGGCACCACACTATAGGTTTGTGTCACTCTGTGACACCCACACAACCATGCTCTTCTCAGATTGGAACCCCAACATTAAGCAACACATAACTATAGGTATAGTGGAAGATTGTTCAACTTTGAAAAGGAAGGACATTATGATGCATGCTACAACACGAACAAACCTAGGACATGTTTTGCTGAGTGAAAGAAGTCAGTAACAAAATATAAACATTGCATAGGACCACTTAAATGTGGTTCTGAGAGCAGTCATCTTCAGAGACACAGTAAGTGGAATGGTGGTTTCCGGGGACTGAGGGAGGGGAGAGGGCAGTTATTGAGAAATACAGTTTCTCAATACTGGTTTCCCCTTCCAAATTTGTTTCCTTCCTGTTCCCCTGCCATCCTACCTGCTGATTCCCCCTAATCTTCTGCCATAACACCCTTGGAATATCCTGTGGGCAGATAGGAGCCATGTAGTCCCTTATAGAAAAATGCTGGTCTAACAGTTTCAGAGCTTCTGTACAGGAAAAGAAAGTTCTGGAGGCAGGTAATTTCACAGCAATATGAAAGTACTTAAATCACCACACTGTATGCTGAGAGTGGCTTACATGATTCATTTGTATTATGCATAGTTTACCACAATAAAAAAGGGAACCAGGTGCCTGGAGAAAATAAAAAACGATGGACGATAGCAGGTGTTGGCAAGGGATGCAGAAACTAGAGTCCTCACACATTGCTAGCAGAATTGGAAATCACTAAGACCATTTATAAAACAGTTTGGCCCTTCCTCAAAAAGTTAAACATGGGTGTTATCTTCTGACCCAACAACTCAACTCCTATTGAAACTCAATAGAAGGAAAAGAATATGTCCACAAAAAATGTGCACAGAGAAACACAGACATGTTACTGATAACATTATGTATCATCACCAAGGATCACCATGGATATATGTATATATATAGCTTAAGGATACAGAACATGGGGCCAGAGAGATAGCATGGAGGTAAGGTGTTTGCCTTGCATGCAGAAGCTTGGTGGTTCGAATCCCAGCATCTCATATGGTCCCCCAAGCCTGCCAGGAGCGATTTCTGAGCACAGAGCCAGGAGTAACCCCTGAGCACTGCTGGGTGTGACCCAAAAACCAAAAAAAAAAAAGGATACAGAACATACTACACTTGCATGAGGCCCTAAGTTCAATCTTGTCCTCTCTCCCCATCAGAAAAAAAAAATGAAATATCATAAAATTAATGTGTAAGAAGTTACTAAAGAAAACACATGGACCCAGAGAGATAGCACAGCGGCGTTTGCCTTGCAAGCAGCCGATTCAGGACCAAAGGTGATTGGTTCGAATCCCGGTGTCCCATATGTTCCTCCGTGCCTGCCAGGAGCTATTTCTGAGCAGACAGCCAGGAGTAACCCCTGAGCATCGCCGGGTGTGGCCCAAAAAACCAAAAAAAA
Organism: Suncus etruscus; assembly: GCF_024139225.1. NCBI lineage: Eukaryota > Metazoa > Chordata > Mammalia > Eulipotyphla > Soricidae > Suncus > Suncus etruscus. The sequence goes on from NC_064864.1 coordinate 41,148,199, forward strand.
AAAAAAAAAAAAAAAAAAAAGAAAGAAAGAAAACACACAAAAAGCTAATAAAGTAATTCTAAATATCATTAGAAAATGCAAAGTAAAATAACAGTGAGATTCCTGGGCACAAGAATTTAAGAGGTGGGCCACAGAGTATAGGAGTTACAGGTGAGTGACTAACCTCAGCTGAAATCTCCAGCACCACATAAGGTTCCCTAAGCACCACCAGACTATCAGGAATGATCCCTAAGCACAGAGTCAGGAGCAGCCCCTGAACATGTCCAGGTATGGCTCCGATTCCTTGTGTTCCCCTGCCAAGATAAAAAAAAAAAGAGAAGACACCAATTATTGGCAAAAATGTGGAGAAAGAATTTTCGTATATGTAGTACAATGTAAAACAGTGAGCAAATTTGGGGAAGTTTGACAGCTTCTTAACAGGTTAAATATAAACTTAGCATATGACCCCAGAATACCACTCCTAAGATGCCTCATGAGAAAAGGAAACTAAGATCCACACAACGCTTGGGACGGGAGTGTTTGTAACAGCATTAGTCATAGGAACCACATACGGGAAACCATTCAAATGCCCATCAACTGATAAATGAATAACAACTCATGAGGATAGCAATAAAACAAAGTGAGACTGGTATGTGCCAAATCATGAATGAGTTTTAAAAAAAATAAAAGAAACAATAAAAAAGAAATAAAAACCTGTAAAGGAATTCTGATACAAAGAGATAGCATGGAGGAAGGGCATTTGCCTTGCATGCAGAAGGACAGTGGTTCGAATCCGGGCATCCCATATGGTCCTCAGGTTTGTCAGGAGTGATTTCTGAGCGTAGAGCCAGGATTAAACCCTGAGCGCTGCCGGGTGTGACCCAAAAACCAAAAAAACAAAGAAACAACAACAACAACAACAACAAAAAAAAAAAACAAAAAATAAAAAACAAACAAAAAAGACTGTATTTTATATGATACTATTTATATAAAAATTCTAGAAAGGGGGCTGTAATGATAGCACAATGAGTAGGGCATTTGTCCTGCATGCAGCTGACCTAGGTTTGATCCCCAGCATCCCATATGGTCCCCCAAGCCTGCCAGGAGTGATTTCTGAGTACAGAACTGGGAGTAACCCCTGAGTGCTGCTAAATGTGGGGGGGGGGTATGATAGTTCAAGGGCTAGAAAGATAGTATAGGGTTAAGGTGCTTGCCTTGCATGAATCTAAACTCAGTTCAATCCTTGGCACTGCATGATCCCCCTCCTCAAAGTAAAAACCAAGTAGTCAAAAATGGGAAAGCAAATGCCACTGTTCTGTCTGCCGCTGAATTGCTGTCTCCCTCTACCACTGAATATAGCCCCAACAATAGCCATGTGTGGCTCTGTCAAAAATTTAAATGGTTGAGGCCGGAGCAGTGGTGCAAGAGTAGGGCATTTGCCTTGCACGTGTTAACCTAGGATGGACTGCGGTTCCATCCCCAACTTCCCATATGGTCCTCCAAGCCAGGAGTGATTTCTGAGTGCATAGACAGGAGTAACTCCTTAGCATTACTGGGTGTGGCCCCAACCCCCCCCCCAAATTAAATTGTTGGTGACAGTGTGATAGAACAGTGGGTAGGGCATTTGCCTTGCATCCGGCTGTCCCGGGTTCAGTCCCTGCCCTGGCATCTTAAATGGTCCCAGAGCCTTTCAGGAGTAATTTCTGAGTTCAAAACCAGGAGTAAGGCCTTAAGCACAGCTGGGTGTGGCCAAAAACAAAACAAACAAACAAACAAAAAAAACTTTTAATTGTTGAAGCTAGAGAAAGAGACTATGGAGAGTAAGGTGCTTGCCTACCATGTGGATGCAGACATGTTGCTGGTTTGAATCTCAGAACTGGATATGGTCTCCTGAGCATCACCAGGTGTGGTCCCTGAGCACAGATCCAGCTGTGGCTACAGAACACTGCTGATTATAGTAAGCTAAGAAACACCTAATCAAGTTAGTGGTTGCACACTTCGTTCTGGAATTGCCTGCATCCTAGGTGGTAGGTACATGATTTCTCTTCTTATTTCTTGGCTCCTCTTGTAATGTTCTTATTTCCTAAATAATATTACTGGGCTGGAACAATAGCACAGTATGTAAAGCACTTACCTTGAATGTAGCTGACCCAGGTTCAATCCCCAGCTTCCACATGGTCCCCTGAGCCCATCAGGAATGATTGATCCCTAAGCATAGAGCCAGGAGCACAGCTGGGTGTGGCTCAAAATAAACAATCCAAGTATTTACTCCCCCAAAATTAGGTTGAGGATGTAGTTTAGTGGTAGAGTATATAATTAGGTTGAGGATGTAGTTTAGTGGTAGAGTATATGCCTTTCT